>NC_021162.2:7596410-7597148 GCF_000331145.2 Cicer arietinum
TTTCATGAATGAATGAATGAATATGTCGGTTTTTATTAATATTTTTATTGGACACGACCATTCAAATCATGAATGAGAAAAAATACTTATACTTTTTTTTTTAACGTGATATCTTTGATCTTTTTTTTTTTTTTTGCCCTTTTCTTTTTTTCCTTTTCTTTCGTTCTTTCTATTTTCTTTGAAGAAGAAGAATTAATATTGTGATGTGAAGTTGGATCTCATGTTGTTGTCTGCCTTATACTGTAAACAACCTATACTATATCCGATTTTATTGCAATTCATTATATCGAAGTATGGTATATGTTTTACTTTCCAATACTTCTCATGCCATAGTTTGATCCATATTGTCAATTCTATCCTTACGACTATATATTTTTTGTTTTTTATTTTTTTTGTTATTTTTCTTCTTCTCTCAGGCCGCTCTTTCGGGTTTTCAGCCCAACAAATATTTTTTGTGTACCCTAATTTTTGCCGTGGTCTCCCTTTCAGGTTTTCAACCTAGCGAGTATTCATTACTTAAGTGTGATATTTTTTTACGCCGTCTGAGTTTAAAGGGAGGATTAAATCTTTTTTATCCATATTTGTGAGGATAAAAGCCCTACCTAAGAAAGCTTTCTTCACGACGTATGGGCCCTCATAGTTAGGGGGTCCATTTCTCATGAAAATCCTTTTGAATGGGTAAGATTTTTTTTAGCACCAGGTCTCCTTCCCGGAATTCTCGAGGACGTATTTTTTATT
>NC_021162.2:7597176-7599284 GCF_000331145.2 Cicer arietinum
ATTCAATTGATCGAAACATATTTATACCCATTCTGAATCCTCTTGTTTGACTTCCATTAATATTCTTAGCGAGAGGATTTCTACTTCAATGGGTAGCACAACCTCAATCGCATATATTAGGGAAAAAGGGGTTGCCCCAATTGAAGTGCGTATCGAGGTGCGATACCCGTGTAGTGGCAACGACAACATCCCATGCCAATCTTTGTATGTTACAACCATTTTCTAAATAACTTTTTTTTAATGTTTTTATGTTACATTATTTGTTCCACGCAACTGTTTGATTTTTTCCGTAAAAGTTTAAAGGTCAATTCACAAGTGGCAGTTAGTTCTGATATAAATCTTGAAGTATAATTTAGTCTCCCAAGAAAACCACGAATCTCTCTCTCTCTGTACTTTGGGGAGGCATTTCCAAAATGGCTCGAAGATTATCGGGGTCAACATCTATTCTTTTATGACTAACCAAAAATTCTAACAATTTCCCCGACTGTACGCCTAAAGTGCATTTGAAGGGGTTAAATTTTAGCTTGAACTTTCTGAATCTTTCAAAGAGTTTCTTTAGATCAATCACATTTTTCTTTTGTTTGTGACTTAGCAATCATGTCATCTACATAAACTCATATCCCCTTATTTATCATGTCATGGAATAGAGTTACCATAGCTCTTTGGTAGGTTGCCCCAGCATTCTTTAGACCAAAAGACATTACCTTGTAACACAATGTTCCATAAGCAGTGAAGAAAGTTGTTTTTTCCATATCATAGGCAGCCATCTTGATTTGATTATATCCTTAGCAACCACTCGTAAAGGAGAAAAAGTGAATGGCAAGCCATATTGTCATCCAAAATATCAATGTGAGGTAACGAGAAATCATCTTTAAGACTGGCTTTGTTAAGGTCCTTATAGTCGACACACATTCGAATTTTGCCTTCCTTTTCAACACAGGTACAATATTGGCTATCCATTGGGGATAATTTGCCACATCGAAGAACCCAACGTCAAATTGTTTTTTTTTTACCTCTTTATTCGCCTTAATTCTTGTTTAATCGAAGAAAAATAGGTTTTAAGGGAAATTTATGCTCCATTATGCTAGTATCCAAACCATACATATTCTGATATGACGAGATAAAAATATCTTTGTATTCCTGTAGAAGTTGGATTAGTTGATGATATACTTATTTCTTTAAGATAGTGTCGACTTTAACTTCCTTTCTATTTTAATCACTTTTATTGGTTCCTTATGGGGCATAATTCCCTTAGCTTCTTGTTTTACCGATTTTAACAATTCTAGGGGAAATTAAAAATCTTCTTCATTATCTTTTATTGCCAGGTTAGTAAGATGGTCAAAGTTATGTGGCTGGATTTTAGTACAATCATCTGTTAATGGATTATTCTCAAATATAGGAATTGCATTGAATACTATAGGCAACTTGATTGTCTCCCCATTCTTGATTTCTGCTTTTGCATTATATGGATGAACCCAATTAGCATCACCGATCGAAAGATCATCTCTAACTATTGCAATATGAGTTTTGTTTGTCTTTGATGCATTTTGGAAACTATGTTGAATGTCACAGATGGGAATCATTTCGGATCTAGGATATCAATTTTAAATCCGAGCTAACTTTTTTTTTAGCCAATCTTTGCTTGTCAACTTTGGTTGGTTCGTAATCTAAACCCCTTTTATCTCTATTCTTATGAAGTTTCATCAGTCCTTTGAGAAGTTCTTCATTCTTCCTCAAACCGTATCATGGATGATGCCCTCTACTTAACATGAATTTAACCACCATAATAGTTGTGTTTGATAAATGTGGTTCTATTTTGTAGTTTCGATTAAAGCGGTGCCCACGATTTCTAGTGTTTGGAAGGAGGTCTCCAGAGCTTACTCTATTATCTCAACATACAGTGTGGTGGAAAACTTACTCACCAAAGAGTCTTCCTCTTCTAACACAATTATCAGCTGGTCATATACCATATGCTTTACCTTTTGATGTAGGGTTGATGGCACCATATCGGTAGAATGGATCCATGGTCTCCTCAATAAGCAGTTATAGGCGGGTATGATATCCATCAAATGAAACGTGATTTCAAAAGTGACCGGACCTATTTGCAT
>NC_021162.2:7601013-7603619 GCF_000331145.2 Cicer arietinum
TTTATTATTATTTTTTATACCCTAATTTTTGCCTAGGTCGTCCTTTTGGATTTTCAACCTAGCGGGTCTTCATTTAGATGTAATACTTTTTGAAGCATCAATGTGTGAAAGTAGTGATAAGTCTTCTTGATCCATATTGGTGTAGATCATAACAAAACTTGCATGTATTGGTATTGGGGCTCATATAGTTGGGAGTCCACTTATGTGCTAGTCCTTTTAAATATGTGAGATCTTCTTGAGTGCTAATTCTTTCTTTTGAAGCTCTGAAGTTCATATGTTCTTCTTTTAAGATATTTTGAAATAATTGTCCTTCATATGAGGCAGTCAACATTTTTCTTGACTTGAATTCTGTTGGTCAACACAGATCATTACTCTTGATAAAAGGATTTTTTGTTTGAACAAGTCGCACTGCCTTTATTCTATATAATAAGAAATAAAAGGGTGCCCCAATTATAGTCTGATTCTCAGGGAGGGTGTCCCACTGTTACGAGATAATGTTTGGTACGAGAATTTTCTATCTAGCTTTCTTCTACATTTGATAGTAAGCAGGATGGTCGTGACTTTCATTCTTGTGAGTGACTATTCTTCGTCATGACTTACTTTTAACATTGAAAATAAAACAGCTAGAACGTCAGCTAGTTGATTATATTGTTGAGGGGAAGGACATAATGGGAAATGACTTCAACTTTTAGACATTCGTCTAATATGTCCATATAAATGAACATCTTCTTATCCCAAATTTTACATTTTTGATTCATCTGGTTGATGATTAGGTCAAATCCCAATATGCTTTCAACATTTCACTTTTGATTTGTAGGCATCTAGAATAGTCATGGTACAAACTTCAAATTCCTCCAAGTGATTGGTATATTCAAAGTACAATTAGATAATGATAAAGATAAAACGACCTTTCTAGGGGATTAACATAACGTTAACTGCATGTCCCAACATATTGAGGTCCATCCAAATAAGGGATTTTATTTTTATCGTTCTTATCCCATTCAGTGGAATTAATAGCATGACTGAAATTATGTAATGAAATCTTAGCAAACTTATTTATAACTGAACTACTTACAAATATGTATGGTACATGGTTAGAATAAGAGAAAGACATATAATGTTGGGTAATAAATGGTTAAATATATGAGGGGTAGAAAGGAAGAGACAACAAAATGCATTTAGTGATATTCATAATATTAAGGAAACAAAAGTGTGTCAATATAATAAAGTATCGTAAGACTTTATATTTATCAATATTATTGGTGCTGTAGAATTAAAATTCACAAGAGAAACTGATAATATCTTCATTGTCGACTTTGCCCCTTGGATAGACTCATTAAATATATGCAATATCATCAATGTCTTTTCCACATAATGTTTAGTCGATGTTTTTTTCAATTGTCCTTGAAGGTTCACACAAGACTTGATATTTTTCTTTAGATTGGTGAATTTTTTTCATGACATTAAAGTAGTAAGCGATAATGATGAAAGTTCAACATAGACGACCCAACTTCTAGAAGTTCACCTGTGGTGAAAAGTCAAAAAAAGTATGTCCATGACTTAGAAGTAGGGGGGAGAATGAAGATGAATCTCATTAGTATCATGTTCAGATCTTGTAGACAAGTTACTTGAGGTAGACCTAGACTAAAGGTAAAAATTGTTGGACTTATGAAATCAAGGGGTAAACATGAGTTCTACGTATTCATCCATGATTCAGATAATCTTGTTAGACTTATTGATGTTCATCCATGAAATAGACATAGGGTCTTTCAGTTGATCCAGATAGTCTTTGTATGCTTCAATTCATCCATGATTTTAGCCAGAGAACATGTTCGGTAAGGGTGTCATGATACTTTTTTCTTTTTCTTTTTTGCTTTTTTTTCTATTTTTTTTTTCTTGAAGGAAAATGTTATGAGAATGTAAGAAAGTGAATGCAATGATTATGCATTTAATTGAAATATTTTATTACCTCCTAATATGCAATCACTTTTTCTAAAAAAATGAAGAGAAGAAGAAAAACATGTTGTAAAATAAAATAAAAGATGAAACATGCATGATTATGCAATGCATTATGATAAAAATAAGATATAGCTAGAGTAAGTTTTTTTTCAATATATACATGTGCTCTACATGGTTCTTTTCTTAATTGATGGTTTTTTTATTGTGAACCTTTATTATGGGTGACTCTATAGTTCTAAATCGGTTCCTAGAGCACACAACTCAATTCCAAAATATTAAACCAATTAATAGGTAAACTATTAAAATGGAAATATTTTAGAAAAGGTCAACTCTAGGTGAGACTTTCATGACAACCAAACAGGATGTACATCCAGAAGATTATCATTACACAGTCTCTAACTTACCTTAGGTTTGCACTCAGCCCAGGTATAGAGCCCACTCATAAGTGTGTGAGTCGTGTTAGGGTAGTGTATAGAAAAAAAAATAAGAAAAAAAAAATCATTGCAATAAAATAAATTGACAAAACACATAAAATTATATTCACAATATAACAAAATAAAAATAATAATAGGGGTAATATAAATAAAATAATAAATAATAAAATAACTATATATAATTAATTAGATTGGGCTTGACTCTCAAATATC
>NC_021162.2:7604458-7611027 GCF_000331145.2 Cicer arietinum
GATGCAAAAACAAAACAAAAGACTAATAAGCAGAAAATTAGAGAAAAAAAAAAGATAAGAAAAATGATACCTTACTCTTGAATTGTTGTTTTGCTAGACCGATTGTTTCAAGATCAAATTTTCTTCTTCTCTTTTGCCTACTAATCTCTCTATTCTTATGTGCTCTCAATTTATGTTTCTAATTCCCCCCTTTTTGTCTTCTTATGGCCGACTATTTATAGACTTTTGGGTATAGATTTCAAAAGACAAAAGAATAATTGTCAATTGATTACCATTAATCTATTTTTGTTGGTTTCTTTTCTTTTAATTGGCCACAATTATACCGATTCTTATTGCTATTGATTCATTTCTTCGGTTTTCTTTTCTATTCAATTGATCACAATTATTCTGATTTTTATGACCATCAATCAATTTCTTTTCGGTTTTTTTTTCATTTATTTTGATCATCATTGCATCGATTTTTATGACCATTAATTCATTTCTTTTCAATTTCCTTTATTTTTATTTCTTATTATTATTATTTTTATATTTTAGAAAATAGTCTGAACAAGAGTTAGAGGCAAACAAGAATTAGAGGCAAACAAGAACCGAAAACATTTGTGATTATTAAAAGCTTATATCCCTAATTATTTATTTTTATTTTTATATTTCTTCACATATAATTATATATTTATTATTATTATTATTATTATTATTATTTACTTTTTAATGAAAAGTAAAAATCGGACAAAATTAGGTGTCAACACGTTGCAAGAAGAAATTATAATTTGTCAACTACAAAATATTGAAGATGCAATTACGAGAAAGGTGAAAAAAGATAGATTGAAATTAACAAGGGTTAGAGTTTAAAATGTTACTCTTTTAATTACTTTTGAACTGAGTTTTAAAAAGGAAAAAAAAAGTTTAGAGTATTTTATTAACTCAAATTTCAGTGCTTTAATAGTCGAGTGTGGGTATGTGATATTTGGACAATATTTGTTTTATTTAGTTTTAACTAAATAATATAGATTATTTGGTTTTAAAAATTTGGTGTGTGACAAATGTTTAATTTTGGGAATTTTATTGTGTTTGGATTAATTTTATTGTGAACAAATTGTTATAAATATTTATGTTTATGTAGTTAGCTCCTTGAGTCTGGAAAAGGAATCAAGACTGTTGGCACCGAGTTAGCAGTGGGGAGAACTCTGATATATTAATGTTGTTGTGGTGATTTATGGTTGACAATTTTGGAGATTGAATATGGGTGATTAATGTTTGAAAATTGTGGTGATTCATGTTTGATGAAATTAATGTGTTCATAATTAATATTAAGAATTTTTTTAAAAGAAATTTGTGTGTGGATTGGTGGAAAATGAATGTAATTCAATTTATGTGTGAATTGAATTTGGAGATGTGATTTATGTGTGTTTGTGGGAATTGAAATTGGTGTGAATAAATATGTTTGAGTATGCTCTGTGTTGTATCTGAAAAATCATTAGTGTTAAATGAGTATTAAAAATGGGGAATCTTTTAATAGCTACAATTACTTATTGATTATGGTGAAAAGAGTCAGAGTATGCTCATGGATTTCATAGTACATGATGACCGCGATGGGGCCATGGTGATAGTGGTGACCGTGATGGGCCACGACATGATGCCATGTGATTTGTTGGTTCATCTTATCCTTGCGGGGATTGTCGCGTCGTGCTGATCTGTGAGAGATTGCACTATAGAATGTGCTGATCTGTGAGCGATTGCACTCTAGAAAATCGTGCTGGTCTGTGAGCGACTGCACTCTTGTAGGTCGTGCTGGTCTGTGAGCGACTGCAAACTAGTAAATCGTGCTAATCTGTGAGAGATTGCACCTTGGTAATTAGTGTTGATCTGTGAGAGATTGCACTCTAGAATGTGTTGATCTATGAGCGATTGTACTCTAGAAAATTGTGCTGGTGTGTGAGCGACTGCACGCTAGTAAATCATGTTGATCTGTGAGAGATTGCACCTTGGTAATTAGTATTAGTCTGTGAGAGGCTGTACAATTATGATTTACGCCATTCGAGGAGGGTTTTGGTTTGGAATTCCGGAATCATGCATTTTGGCATGTAAGCAGTGCATTAGAGTGCTTGGCACGCGAGTCATGTTTTTTATACTATGATGATTGTATATACATATTCTATTGTTGTTGTGATTTGCCATAATTGCTTTGAGGTGTGAAGTTGGGTTGATTAAATTTTGATGTAATTATGTGTTCATTATGAATATTCAATGTGTGATTGAGGTGTAAATTTGTGGAGATTAATTTGGTGTTAATTATGTGTTCATAATTGATAATATTAATATTTGAAGTGTTGATTAATTCATAGCCATTTTAGAATTGAAAATCTGCATTTTCTCAGTTGTATTCGGTTATGACAGTGCAATTTGTCAAAACTTCATTTTTCAACATTGTTTATGCATGTTTGACATATGAAAACCCTTTCAAGGAGTATGCTAAGTTGAAATGTTATTTTGTGCATTTGAAATTTAAATGTTATGTGATATTTGTTAATTTCGGTTGATGACCCTTTACAATTATTGTGGAAATTTGGGTTTTGCCCTCATATGAGAATCAGGAATGTCCTACCGGCTAGTAATTTGGAGACGGGAATGTAGTTAGACATACTTGACCGAAGCTGGGTCAGGAGGATCTTGCGGGACACGTGGAGATTACTCGGGTTTTATAGTGTTTGTAGCATGATCAGATTAGGTGGTTGTATAAGGACTATATGCCTTTTGTTTTGTTGTATTTATTTCATTTTGGAAGATTGTATCTAGGATTAAACTATCTGATGACTTTTCTTTTGATGGGTCCATGTTCCAATTTTTGAAGTGACGTGGGGAAAGTAGAGATTCTTGGGGCAGTGCTTTATGCAAGTGTCTACCGAGAATACCCCCGGGATATGAGCTATGTCTGATAGGTCTCATAGCCCCAATGTATTTTGCTATTTAAATACTTTGGATTTTTGTTTCAAAAACTATTTCCGCTGTTTGTAAATATTGTTGACTTTTGTCGTTGTGTTACGACATAAATATTTTATCCAAAAGTATTTATTTCCTTATTTCTTTGTTTTATGAATTTGTTTTTAAGAAGAAAAAAATACACTCACGCTGTAAAAAATCGGGATGTTACATTGTGGTATCAGAGCTTTGGTTTAGATTGTAGGTCAACTTGTCGGTAGGGAGTTGTTATTTGATCATGCGTCGGGATAAGTTGTCGGAGTTGTTAGGTCTGGTGTAGGTGTTATGTATTGATGTAGTCAAAAGTTATTTTTGGAATTATTCAAAGGGGTGTTGAGATTTCTTTTTGATGTTGGTTTTAAGGAAACAATGCCTCCAAGAAGGGATGACGCTGCAAGAGTCAACGTTAATGGGGATGATCAAATGGGTGAAGCTATGAATAACATGGTTGCTTATGTTGCTGCACAGACTGCTGCAAAGACTCTACGAGATCTGGAGAAGAGAGAAAGAGAGATTTGTGTTGTTGAGTCAAGGGGATTGGAAGATTTCCGTCGTTACAATCTTCCAAAGTTCAAGGGTGATGAGATCCCAAAAAAAGCTGATCAGTGGATTAAAAAAGTGGAAAAGATCTTCGAAATGATGAATTGTCAAGTAGGGTTGAGTTGAATCATGACGACATGGGATTTATGAATTGGCTCCAAGGACACAGAGGCTATGTTGTTGATGGTAACTCGAAGATGATGGGTATGGATGGATTAAAGTTAGACTAATAGGAGATTTCATGTAAAGATCTAAGTGGAGAGCTTTTTAAGAAGAGTATTAGATGTCCGCCTGGTAGATTTCAGGATGAGACTAGATGAAGTTTGATAACTGCCAAAGGGGCATGAACACCATGGAATTATGGAGAAGACATGGATTCCATTTGGAATAGCATTTGGTACTTAGGTGTCAACGAAAGAGACTTGTATTGAAGTTAAGGGTTGCTGCACGTTAGGGGGTAAATACTACCTTGGTTAGACAAAGTACACTTTGAGGAATAATTGATACCTTGAGGGGTAAAGTCGAGCATTCGAGTTAAACTAGATTCGTGCCTCAGATTATTAAGTACGAATCTCTTGACGATTATAGGAGTGAGAATATATATTTCTTTAATAAGTGACAAATCTCTGTGTGGATTAGGAGATGGTAAGTATGGATAGTGATTTTAGATAAAACTATAGACGCGTAAGTGTGAATTTTGGGTGAATTCTAGATGAACACAAGGATTTAAACCTTGATGTATTGAACCACATGTTACTATTAAGTGGCATTGGAAGTATAGAGTACTAGAATACTTAGAGATTGTAGCAATGTAAGCTTTGAGTGTCTATTAAAGTATGGTAATTACTAGGAGAGTGGGAATATTTTGATAAGTCGATGAGATTATTCGAGATTTGATTTGGGACCCTAAGATGGTTGATTTTTAAGTTGATGATTTAAAATCCACAAGGTTGGATGAAGAACCAAGTAGCGCCTAAAACGTTTAAAATCGAGGGAGTTGAGGTAGACAAGTGATAGATAATTCATGTTAAGGATGGAAGTGTTTGAAGATTTACTAAAAACGTTGTGTAATTATTAGAAAAAATTTCATTAGTGAGATTACTAAGACGATTAGAGTCAATAATGAATAAGATCTTGTATTGTATCTTAATATGACATGAATGAAATTAGACGGTGTGATGAGTATTTGGAGATTTCGCGGATCAGATTTTACAATTTTATTTAATGATAGAAAATGAAAAAGAAGAAATGTAACAAATGATTTATGGTTTAGATGTTTGTAACAACCTGTTAATTATTAAAACGATTAATTAACTAGTTTATACATTAAAAAAAAAGCATTATTGTAATATTTGGACAAACGAAGGGCAATGGCGTAATTTTCACACTATCCCTCCAATATCTATCTACCATTTTCAGAAACCCACCTTCCTGTGTTCCTTTTTCTTCTTCGTTACCTAAGCATCCATCCTCCCATCCTCCTAATCTTCAACCTCTCATTTTCCTTCATTTTTTGAATGAATCAAACCCAAAAGCTTGGCAAACCTCCTTAAACCCATTTTTAAAGCATGCATGTCTCAATTTGTAACTACTAATCGGTTTCAATCAAAGCAACAGAGGATATTAACCAACAAATGAAGAAGAGTCAAAGTGGCAATTCAGGCAAAAGGGGAGTTCATCGACCAATTTAATCGGAACATCGTCTTCTCCTTTATCACCAACGATGAGTTCTTTTTATTAAAGGGTTTTTTGTTGTTGTTGTTGTTGTTATGATTAGGGATTTCATTTTCTGAAGTTGTTGAAAATAAGTTAGAACGTAGGCTGTTGTTTATGGTTGTGATGTTTGTGAATGAATTATGTATTAGGAAAATTTTAATTATATGTGTATCACTATATTTAAGGTGATTATGCTTGTCGAGCACGATTTATGCTCGTTACTGCTGTTGTTGCCTCTGATATGTGTTTGTGAAATTGTGTTATGTTACCTTAATTTCGGTTAGAATGATGATTTTAGGTGCATGCATTTAAAATATATGATTTTATTTACTAGTGGAGAGAAAATTCTATTTTTATCCCAAATATTCAATGCATGAGAGGTTTTTGATGAAAATACTGCGAGAACTATTGCAGGAGAATTGTTGTATTTAAGTTTGGTTTTCCAAATAAAAACAAAACTATGTAAACAAGTCTTAGAATCAGATTTTTCATGAATTATTGATTTCGAATTTTGAGATGAGACCAACTATGTTGTGTTTATAGGTGAGTTATCTACTTTCAGTAAAAGTTTCAAAATTTTCTATTGTCATTCGACCATTTTTCAATAATTATTAATGACTTTTGTGATGGAGACTTTCTACAGCGTGTGTAATTTAGTCTTAGTGCGTGATTTTTCCTAAATTATAGGTTTCCAATTTTGAGATGAGATCAGTTGCATTATGTTCTTAATTGAGTTAGCTTTCAAGGAAATTTTTGGAATTTTCTAAAGTAATTTGACCCTTCATCAATAATTAATACTGACCATTGTGCTGAAAATATTCTATTGTGTGATTTGCAAGAATGAATAAAATTCTTAAGAAATTTGAATGGCTTCATTATTTATATATGAATATATATATATATATATATATATATATATATAACTTTTATTATGATTGAGTTATTAATTGTTATGAAGTTGTTACTATTTTCATGACTCCAATATTGTTTCTATTTTCTGACTATGGATTTACGTTTTGAATTAAGAACTTAAGATTAAATTATTATGAGTTTAAGCATATCGCCTAATTTATTGATAATTGTTGTGGATGAATGATGAATTTTATATATGACATAATAAGTGCATTTCATGCAAAACATGTAAGTTTTGTACAATACCATTGATCAGAGCATGCATGGCCTTATTCACGGTGGGGCATTTAGGTTATTTCAGGCATGGAATAACAGGTAAAGGAGAACAATCAGGACGCTGATTGGGGTTTGGCCAGACCACCTTTACCAATCAGGACTCAATTATCTTAGTGACCCACATTAAGATATTAGGCGACTTTTCCTTA
>NC_021162.2:7611965-7690464 GCF_000331145.2 Cicer arietinum
CAACGGCTACCCATAATCTGGTACAACAAATGGCAATGCAAAGAGATGGCACTCCAAATGCCAATAGGGTGTTTTATGATTTTCTTAAGTTGCAGCCTCCAACATTCCAAGGCAGCCACAATCCCTCAGAGGCCCAAGCTTGGCTGGATGAGATTAAGGCTTTGAAGTAGTGCCTTGTACTGACGAACAAAAAGTGGCATTTGCTGCCCATCTATTAAAGGGTGGGGCAGAGTATTGGTGGAGAAGTGCAAAGACTTATCTTCAGACTCAAGGTACCCATATGAATTGGGAACAATTTGAGGTGGCCTTTTTAGATAAGTATTATCCAAAAAGTGCCAGAAGACAAAAAGAGTTGGAGTTTGTGCACCTGCAACAAGGAGACATGTCTATTGCAGAGTATGTTGCTAAGTTTGAAGAATTGGCTAGATTTTCTCCACATGCCCAATATGCACCCATAGAAGAATGGAAGATAAACCAGTTTGAATGGGGATATGGAACTTAATAACTATTCTACTGTTGTACACAAGAGCTACATTGTTGAAGACAATTTAAAGAAAGTACAAGAGGAGAGACAAGTTAAGTGGCAACAAAAGAAAGTCTGGAAAATTTGGCCAACAATTGAAGGTAAAAACAAGTACAAACCTCCAGTTCCCCAAGAGCAAAGAAGTGTCTTAAGTGTGGCAGAGATCATGGGGGAGAGTGCTTGGTTGGAAAGCAAGTCTGCTACTACTGCAAACAGCCTGGTCATATGGCTCCTTTTTGTCCAATACACCAAAAACAAGCAGAGTCCAACCCAAACAAGTCTAACACTGTAAGGGTCTTTGCTCTCAGTGCAAAGAAAGGTATGAATCATAATCTAATAACCGGCATTGGATTCATAAATGAAATTCCTTTAATTGGCATGTTTGACACTGGTGCATCCCATTCTTTCATCTCTTCTAATTTTGTTTTGCAACATAATCTCCCTGTACTTGAAATGCCTTTTCCCTTAGTTGTAAGCACTGCATCTAAGAATTCAATAGAGACCTCCTTAGTATGTCACTGGTGTCCAATCACCATGTATGATAGAGTTTTTCTAATAAACCTAGCCTGTTTGCCCCTTAACGGCTTGGACATCATATTAGGAATGGATTGGATGTCCGACCATTCAGTAACTTTGATTTGCCATGGTAGGAAAGTCATGATTCCTCCAGGAATTCCCCAACCAGAGGAAACCAAATACCGCTCCTTGACCAACAATTCTCTACTCTTCCAATGTCTGACCAATGGGGTTCAAGGCGTACTATTATTACTATCTTCCAACTCAGGGTCTGAAATGGACTTGTCCAATATTCCCGTAGTCAGTGAGTTTGAGGATGTCTTTCTAGAGGATGTGACATCATTGCCTCCTAAAAGAGAAATAGAGTTCTCCATAGATTTGGTCCCTGGAACAGGACCAATGTCCATTGCCCCTTACAAGATGTCCCCATTAGAATTGAGTGAGTTGAAAAACCAACTAGAGGACCTGATAACCAAGAAGTTTATCAGACCAAGTGTGCCTCCTTGGGGAGCCCCTGTGCTCTTGGTAAAGAAGAAGGATGGTAGTATGAGATTATGCATAGATTATAGAAAATTGAATAAAGTGACCATCAAGAATAAGTACCCTCTGCCCATAATTGATGACCTTTTAGATCAACTAGGAGGAACTACTGTGTTTTCCAAAATTGACTTGAGATCAGGGTATCACCAAATCAGAATAAAATCAGAGGATGTACCAAAAACTGCCTTTAGAACTAGGTATGGACACTATGAATTTTTGGTTACGCCTTTTGGTGTAACCAATGCCACGGTTGTGTTTATGGATTACATGAATAGAATTTTTAAGCCATACTTGGATAGGTTTGTGATAATATTTATAGATGACATACTAATATACTCTAAGACTCTAGAAGAACATGCAAGTCATCTTCAAATAGTGTTGCACGTACTTAGGGATAGAAAACTTTATGCCAAACCAAGCAAATGTGAGTTTTGGATGTCAGAAGTAAAGTTTCTAGGTCATGTGATCAATAAGAAAGGAGTGGCAGTGGATCCCTCCAAAGTAGAGGCAACGCTGAAATGGGAACATCCTAGGAATGTGACAGAGGTTAGAAGTTTCTTAGGACTGGCGGGATATTATAGGAGATTCATTAGGAAATTCTCCCAAATTGCCCTGCTGTTGACCAGAATGACTAGGAAGGACCAACCCTTTGTGTGGGATCAAAAATATGAAAAGAGTTTTCAGAATCTTAAGACCAAGTTAACCACTGCCCCTGTGCTAGCCATACCAGATCCAACCTTAAGATTTGAAGTGTATTGTGATGCATCCCTGAAAGGTTTAGGTTGTGTATTGATGCAAAACAACCAAGCAGTGGCTTATGCTTCAAGACAACTAAAACCTCATGAGGGAAACTATCCCACTCACGACCTAGAATTGGCCGCCATAGTGTTTGCGTTGAAGATCTGGAGACATCATTTGTATGGAGCACACTTTGATATTTTCAGTGATCACAAGAGCCTAAAGTATCTCTTTGATCAGAGGGAACTTAACATGAGGCAAAGAAGGTGGGTGGAGTTTTTGAAGGATTATGAATTTGAACTGAAATACCACCCAGGCAAGGCCAATGTAGTAGCTGATGCATTGAGCAGAAAATCCCTACATATGTCTCATCTGATGATTCAAGAACTTGCACTGCTGGAAAACCTTAGAGACTTGAACCTAAGTATGACAATCCTCCAAGGGGGAATTCTTTTAAGTAAACTAGAAATAACTAGTAGCCTTAGATAGCAAATTAGGCAATCTCAAGGAATGGATGAAGAATTGCAACATAGAAATGACCAAGAAAGATTTACAAGGGCAAAAGATGGAACAATCCTATTTCAGGGAAGAATTTGGGTACCTAAGGATTCAGAGTTAAAGAGACTAATACTAGAGGAAGCTCACAAAAGTAACCTAACTGTCCATCCTGGATCTACCAAGATGTACCAAGACCTTAAGAAAAATTATTGGTGGCCAGGTATGAAGGTTGATGTGGCTACTTTTGTGGGTCAATGCCTAACTTGCCAAAAGGTGAAAATAGAACATCAGAGGCTAGCAGGATTGCTACAACCTCTAGAAATACCTGAATGGAAATGGGACTCAATTTCCATGGATTTTGTTGTAGGTTTGCCACATACCCACACTGGGTATGATTCCATTTGGGTGATTGTGGACATATTAACTAAGTCAGCTCATTTCTTACCAGTAAAGTCAAACTACAACACCCTCAAACTAGCCAAGTTATTCATTAAGGAAATAGTGAGGTTGCATGGGGTTCCTCTTAGTACCATATCAGATAGGGACCCTAAGTTTACCTCCATGTTTTGGAAGGCATTTCAAAAGTCTCTAGGAACTAGACTACACCTTAGTACTTCCTACCATCCCCAGACTGATGGTCAAACTAAAAGAACCATTCAGACTCTGGAGGATATGCTGAGGGCTTGCATTTTAGAGGAAGGAGAAAACTGGGATACACATTTGCCTCTAGTAGAGTTTTCCTACAATAATAGTTACCATGCCAATATTGGCATGGCACCTTGTGAGGCTTTGTATGGAAGAAAATGTAGGACACCGTTATGTTGGTCAGAAGTAGGGGACAAGGGGATCTTAGGTCCTGAAGTTATCCAAGAGACCACTGAAAAGATTAAGGTAATTAAGGATAAACTAAAGATAGCCCAAAGCAGGCAAAAGAGCTATGATATCAGGAGAAGGCCTTTGGAGTTTGAGGAGGGAGATCATGTTTTTTTTTTTAGAGTTACCCCCATTATTGGCATTGGAAGAGTGCTAAAGGTCGAGAAGCTAAACCCTCGTTTTGTTGGACCCTTTCAAATATTGTAGAGGATTGGTCCCTCTGCATACAAAATAGCATTGCCACCCAAACTATCTAATGTTTTTCACGTCTCCCAGTTAAAGAAATACATTCCTAATCATCACCAAATTTTGAGTCATGAGTCCCAAGATCAATCTTGAGTTAAAATCTTAAGTTTTTACAAGAAATTTTAAATAGGAACATTTACAATTCAAACCCCCTTCCTTGTAAATCGATATTTCTACGTCATATGTATCTTACTCTCATTTGCTACTTATAATAATATTACTTTGTTTCAAATGGATGTTAAAAGGGAATTCTTAAATGGTTACATTAATGAAGAAGTATATGTAAAACAACCCCCATGATTTGAAAACCTAGAGTTTCTTAATCACGTCTTTAAGCTTAAGAAATCATTGTATGGTCTAAAACAAAACCTAGAGCTTAGTATGATAGATTAAGTAACTTCTTACTTGAAAACAATTTTGATATAGACCAGGTTGACACCATTTTGCTTAGGAAATCAATAGAAAATGATATTCTTGTTATTCAGATTAATGTTGATGATATTATATTTGGTTTTGTTGGAACCAAATTGTTTTTATACTTAGAGTTTTGATGTTAACAATAATATTTTATGAGAATAATATATTTAACTTCACAGAGTATGAAAAAAGATTCATATTTTTGAAAAAAAAATCTAAAATAAAAAATAATATTATTAATATAATAATAAAAAATAAAATTAATAAATAATAAAGTATATATCCAAGAATAATACCACCGTCAAATTCATAATAAACTCATAAAAGAAAATACACTTAAAAATATAAACTATGAAGTAAGGACTACAACTTTTAAGTTTCAATAAAAGATTAAATGCAACGACGGATGGCACAATTGTCGGAAGTGGTTGTTGGAGTTGTGGCCGCCACCAAAATAGTGGTTATAACGTATTAGTATTAAAACAAAAATAAAATAAAAACAGTAAAATATATTTTTTGATTTTAAAATAGTTTAAATATATTTTTAATAATTTACTATCTATTACATAATTTTTCTGCATTAATCAATTTAAATTTATTTATTGATGACATTACATTTTCGTAGGAGAAGTGAAGTACAATAGCAGTAACTTATATATTTTATGTTGGAAATATAAGTAAAAATCAGAATATATTTAACTCGAATTTAATTAAAATATATGTAATGAAAAATGTACAATTGTAATTGAAATACTAACTATCTCCTAATAGTTGTACTTGAATTGAAAAAACAAACAAAATAGAAAAGAAAATAAATTCTACAAAGATCGGAAAACGCTGTCACTCATTCACATGCAGTGTAGCTACCAACCATCTCTACTTCGTCAATTAGGGTTTCCTCTTCTTTTCATCCATCATCATCCCCAATTTCCTCACTCTTCTACGGTATCAATCCTCTCTTCCTTCATCACTTCAATTTCACAAATTTCATCTTTTTTTTAATCACCCCCAAAAATCAATTTTGTGACCTAATTTCACGATTTTCGCAAAAATCTCATATTTCAGATCGATGGGAAGCAAGGGTCGCATGCCACCGCCACAGCATCTCCGGCGGCCACATCAACCAGGTCCTGCCATGCTTCACCACGAACAAGTGGGTCCCACAATGCACCACGCGCTACCACCCGGTCCCTTCGACCTTATGCCACCACCACAGGTAATGGAACAGAAACTCGCTTCACAGCACGGGGAAATGCAGCGGTTAGCCACCGAGAATCAGAGACTCGCCGCAACACACGGTGTTCTGAGACAGGAGCTTGCTGGTGCGCAACATGAGCTGCAGATGCTGCACGCGCACGTGGGGTCGCTTAAGGCGGAGAGGGAGCAGCAGATGCGGGGTGTGATTGATAAGATTGCGAAGATGGAAGCGGAGTTGAAGGCGGCTGAACCGTTGAAAATGGAGATTCAGCAGGCGCGTGGAGAGGCTCAGAATTTGGTGGTTGTGAGGGAAGAGCTTATTTCAAAAGCTCAACATTTGAGTCAAGAGATTCAGAGGGTTCATGTTGATGTGCAGCAGATTCCTGCTCTTATGACAGAGCTTGAATGTCTTAGACAGGAATATCAGCATTGCAGGTAATTTTTTGGACCCTTTTGTTTTGATTTTTAGCTTAGTGGGTTAAATGTGTAGTTACATCATACATGATTCTCTCAATTGACTCACCAACCTGTGTTGTCAACAGTGGCACTATAGCACTATAGAATAATGGAATATGAACAAATCGCTATTGCCATGCGATACATTATTTAGTACAAAGGGTTGTCAAATAGCCGTTATTGCGGTGCCATAGCACTATAGCATAGCAGAATTTTAACACACTGCTATTTTTTGGTATCCGCAAGACAACACTATCACCAACTAAGGCCTAGGTTAGGTTACTTTCTAATTTTTAGGAACTTCTTTAATTAAAATAAACTCATAGATTTTACTCCTTAGAAGCTTATAGTGTTTATGGAGAAGTTAAATGAGCTAGTTTCTGAAAAATTTAAATATAGAAGCTAGTTTCTACTTAGAGGCTATTGTCTTGAAAATTAGTTATTATTTATCAATGTTTTTCAGTTTTTTTTTTTTTTTGCATAGACTATTGTTGATATTTATCTGAATTAACTCTATATGTTGAGAGTAGGGTTTTGGAGGGTTAAATCTATATGTTGACATATATTTGTGATTTTAAAATAATTGAACGAATGACGATTGTGTAATATTTGAAACAACCTTTGAATCGACTTTAGAAACATTTTATAATTGACTTAATTTACAAATGGAAAATAAGTTTTCTCTTCCCTTTCCCTCCAAAACCCAACTCCCAAACATAGCCCAACTGCTTAAGATTCCTCCTAGAAGAAATTCACTCCCAATCTTCAAGCCAAAAAGAAAATAACAGCAGTAATAATGATTGTCCTCTTCCCGATAGCTTCATAACTGCCACCCCTCAACACACCAAAACTTGATACCCCTTTTAGCTAAACTAACCGTTCAGTTCAGTAAGTCCTTCCATACTCTCCCCATTTTGGCCCCTCTGTATCTCTTCTGGTACACATCTTTCAAAATTTTGGCCTTTTATCTAGCTTATAAGCCAGCTGGCCTTGATTTTCCCCCTTATCCCTTTTTTTAATATCATCAGGCCTAATATGTATGGAAAGGTGAACGGGAAAGGAAACATTGATATATATTGTTTTTCCCTTTCTTTTTTGTGGTCTTGTTGAATGTTGATGATTGAATTAAAGAAGTAAACTTGGAAATTACTTGCATTGCATGCAATGTATTAAATTTAGTGGAAATATTGTGAATAAATTGTTTGTTAGAAGAGTTGAGATTGGAGAAACCACGATTGCTGTAGAAGATGAATATCACTAAACCAATTTGGACGACAGGTAATGATCCTGCTGTTCCCACTTTCGCAAGGTAGCATTTATAGAGATAGAAACCTGGGAGGTTTTAATTTTTACAATCATATTTATGAGGGTCTTGTATTTTGCTTGAATGATGGACATAATTGGACTATTGGATTAACACTAATAATTTGCTGCAGGTTTTTAGACCTCCTGAAATGTGTCTATAGTTTGCAAAATGTGAATAAATACTACATTGTCCATGAATTGTATTGCCGCCACTTTTTTCCCCACAGTTTTTTGTTGATGCAGAGCGTGTCCCCCTGAATTTGGACTTTGGAACAAGGTTCTGTGATTAACTTGGGGGTTTTCGACAATGAGGAAGGAGAGATTTTAGTTGTTGTAGTAACTAAAACTACTTAGGGTGTCTTTGTTTAAAGCTTAGAAAAATAATGTTTCTATATTTCAACTAATTTTAGAAGCTAATCCTTTTAAAGAAAGCACTAAAACATTATTTTTAGTATTTGCTTATACCCAATAAAACCTGGCATATTTATTAAGTTCTTTTATCTCAATTTTTAATTAAAATTTGAAAAGCGCTATTCCTTTTCATTTTTAAAGAAGCAGAAACAAATAGACCCTTAAATCTTAAGTGTTGTGGATGAATTTTCTTTTAAAGAAAATAGATCCGTAATCTTATCTGTTTTGGATGAATTCTTACCATACCTCAAGTTGTACTTCCCTTTTCTCTATAATAGCAGTCTAATTAAATTTGTTTTCCTAATTAGATGGAATAAAGGAGGGAAAAACCTAATGTTGTTGTCTGATTTTGCAATCCTTGTTTTATATTGGCTAGCATGAAGTTCTTTTGTTATGATGATGTTTTGTCATCCTTCCGGCTGTTATTATAGGCATAGTGTATTTACGAAGTTATGACACATTCAAGTCATATCTCGATTAAACAAAACTGAATTCAGTCGATACAAATCATTGCTTATCTCTTTTAAACATGAATCCAACATGATTCTCAATTGATTATGATGAATCATAACTTGTCCTTGAACTTTGTGTAACCAGTCACTTTTTTAGTCAACACTGTGTAGCCAACCACTTTTCTCTGTCATTTGATTTATGACTTCCATCATGAAATATTTTAAGGTTCATATACAATGTATCAGCTTATGTTTTTGCTTACTTGTTTTTGCTTAGAAGTGTCATATTTTTATTGATCATATATCTTTCAATTCATAATGTTAGAAGATGAATTCGTGATTCATTCAGTTTTGGTAATTCTCTGATATTCACATTTCAGTTTTCATTGCTTAATTGTCCAGTGATTACACTGATAGCTACTTTTGTCCTTTTTATAGCAGTGTTTTGGTAACTAACTCTTACAACAGGTAACTAACTGATTTCTATTCAGTTAGTCAGTTACAAGGAAACTATTATCTAGGTGCAACCCTGTACTAGATGGGATGCACTGGAGGTAATAAGATTCGATTCATGATTTGAGAAATATGTCTTCCAATTCACAAATTGAATCTTGATTTGATAACTATAATTGGAATAACCGGATAACTAGTTTTAATGGATTTCCTTCGGTCTCTTCCCTCAGCTCCTCTAAAAGAGTTAGAAAGCTTGTTTGTTGTTTTTTATTTCCTTTCTGGTTGTCTTTATTGAGGTAACCTGGTCATCCTTTTTACATGTGTGTTGACTTTATTTGCTATTTCTTATCATCCTTCAGCTCCTCATTTTCCCACTTCATTAAGATGTTCCATAATAAAATGTTTTCCCATTTCTTCAACTCCTCACAAATATCAAGCATAACTTAAGCAAAGAGATTCCAGAGGTGGTACTAGGTATTAGGATAAGTCAATCACACTTCATGTAATTTTATTGTTTGCCAAAAATAGGGTCATTTAATAATCTGTATTTCTTGTCTAGGATTCTATGGTTCTGTTGTTGTGTCTGCTTTGATTGTTGCCAGTAGTGTTATCATGTCTTTTTTCAATGTCAAGTTTTTGTGTGGGTTTAAATTGCTTAGTAGTAGTTGAGACTAGAGAGTCTGTGCGATGCAAGAGCAAGGTTGTTCTATAAGCGGGGAAACTGCTATTAATCTGGCTTTGATGACTAGGAGTAGGATCTTTAATATCAATTATCAGAGTCTGATCTGTTAATTGTTGGTGGTGAGAATGTTCTTTCCAATTTGACTAGCTTGATGCATGTGCCTGAATCCCATTTCTTCATTTAGGACAACTATACAATGTTTAGTTTTTTTAATGGTTGTGCTATTTTCCCCCCTTAGATGTTCATATTATTCAATGGCAATATCTTGGTTGTGTTGTGCAGTCAAATACTAGGGTGATACCTATTTTTTCTCTCTCCAAACTCTATTCTTTATTTACATTTTTCCCCACGTCGGTGGAGCATTGTGCACTTGGCTGCAATTTTTATTCTGTTTAATCAAACTTAACAAATCATACGAAATTCTCTCCTCATCTCAGAGCTTGAATGTAACTGAAGGGAGCATTAGCATTGCTAATAATCTTCTGCTTTGTCTTTTATTTAAGTTTGGTTTTGTAGGTAAAATGCATAGTCACTGGATTTTTTTGACTACCCTACCGAAAGCATAGGGATTGTACCCATTGTATACTCGATCTTAGTACTGGATTCACCTTAAAGAAAATTTGGTTATGACTGCAATAATGTAAAAAGGGATCAATTTATACATATACCTCACCTGTAATAATTGGTTACCAGATTCTCTCAATACTTGTGCACTCATTACCAAATAACCTACCCTGCGTACTGCATACTGGATTCACCTTAAAGAAAATCTTGTGACATTAATGTAAAATGTGTTGAACTGCATGGTTCCAAATTGCGGTTGTGGTCGTAAATGTGGTAACGGTTATTGCCGCTATGATCGGGTGTTGTGATGTGTATTGTGGATGTAGCAATGTGGATTTATTTAATGTTTCACCAGGTATTCTTTATGGTTTATCTTAAAATTATCACTTCTCTTGTTCCCACTGCCCATCCCAAATCTTAACTTTCCCTCACTATGAACTCTTTATCATCTTCAAATATCTCCAACCCTTTAAAGTTCCTTCTATATCGATGAAATAAATAAGGGGAAGATTTAAAAACTATGTGTGAGGATTTTCTGGTGATTCCCAAAAATAACACAATTGCGGTTGGATGTGACTGCATTATTGCAGCCACATTATGTGATGCAGTCCACGACTTAAAACTATGATGGACTGCATACTCATATCTCTATGTATGACGTGTTCAAGATAACTGAGTTAGATGTCATTGTAGGAGCATTGCTTCATATCACACAGTATCTTGAAATATGTATTTTGAGATGCCATTTCTGTGGGATGTATCCACCAATTAAATTTAAGGCAAACTTTTGTTGGTTTGGTTTAGAGTAGGAGCAAACTGCAAGAGTTTATGAAGATGTGGCTAGTTTAGGTGTAGTTGCATGCATTTTGTACATTCATCTTTATATTGTGGGATAATTACTTGATGAGATATGTGTATGAAAGTGAATGAACGGGCCAAATTGATACATTTTTCCTCATTTTCTTTTTCTTTCCCCTATTGAATAATGTAGAAAAGAAATAAACTTTGAAATTACTTGCCTGCATTTTACTTATGGGAAAAATATATAGAGGATTTTTTCTTTAAAAATCAGGATTATTGGAGAAGATGAATATCGGTAAACTAATTTGGAAGTCAGTGACTAATATTGGGAGCTAGTAGTGCACAGGTTGTGACATCACAAATAAGACATATTATGAGTGCTTTGCTTACTTTAAAATCCTGTTGTGCTCACTTTTACATTGTAGAATTGCTAGAGGATTTTGCAATCTTATGAAAATTCTATTTTTGGATCTGGAGTGGAAGAAAAGAGAAGAAGCCGCAAACTTCATTTCTACTATTCTGAGAAATTATTTTATTATTTTTATCCCAAGCAACCTCCCCTTGCCCATAGAAAGGTTTAAATGTCTAGCTATACTACTTAAACTTGCTTAGATGCGCATTTGTAAATAAGCAGTTGGCCTTAGGATGGATGGGAGTTTGGGTCTCAGTAACTTGGTTTCTGAAATAGTTATTGCATATTCATCCAGAGTTTGAGTTTATGATAGAAGTGTATTGATGTCTTATTTCAATGTTGACTTTACTTTTTTGATTTTATTAAGTAGTTAGCAGTAGTCGAGACTTGAGACTAGTGGGAATCTGTGATGCAGGACCGTCAGTGTGATATCTGCAGTGTCCCTTTGTTTATCCTTCCAAAGTTTAGATTCCAACTTTGGAAGTCTTGAGTTCAGATTTTAGGACTTAAACATTCTTCACTTCAAATATATTCAGAGCCAGTTTTGTTTATTATTTAGTATGAATGTTCTTTCCAACCTGAATAATTCTATTCATGTGTATGGATGTCATTTGGGCACAATAAATTTTCATTTAAGGTAGGGGCTTTCCCTTTTTATTAGCTTACTTTTACATGTGGGTTCTCCTCTACATCACTTTATTCTTATAGGAATAAGACTTGATAGTTATTCTTCATTCTAGTTAGTTGAGTTATAAGGTTTACAGTGATGGTTTTAATAATCTTCCCCCTAGATATTCAGATTATTTAATGGAAACCATTATTTGTCTATTGCAATCAAACCCTCAGTTGATGCTTAGTTTCCTTGTTTCAACACCATTATTTCTTTACATTTGCCCCATGTTGGTGTGGAGTTGCGCGCTGAGCTTCATCTTTTTATTCTGATATATCTCCCTAACTGGTTAACCAATATTTTCTACAAATTCTCATAGTTGTAGTTTGCATATTGCTCTCATAAATTTTCTTTCCTCCTGTTAGAATTCAGTCTATGATTTTATTATTCGTTGATTGTACAGCTTCCTAGTAATTGTTAGTATTCCTAGGTAATACAACTTCATAGACTTTGAATGTAATTGTTGTAGCATCATATAAATAGAAGGTGTGTGATCTTGTTTTAGGCATACAGAAATCATATTCTCACACCTCCAAAAGCCATCGATTTCTCAGAACTGATGATTTCTGATGTCATTAAAATTCCACTTAACATGGCAGATTTCTTTAGCTTGATTTGATCCTTGAAACTGTATGAACCTGAAATCCTAATTTCATAGGTACAGAATCTGCACTCTTGACTTCCAAAGATGGAATCTCTACTATGAGTTGAGGCCAATGGTCATTTTGTTTTGAACTATACCAAGTTTTTGATTGATTCCCCCTTTGCAGTTTTAATTCTGAGCCATTTCATTATCTTATTAATTCAAACTCATGGGAGTCTCTTCAATCTAAAATCTATAGATTCGCCTAGCAATCTGCTAGCCGCCTAGCCAGGGTATGGGACTCTTCCATTCTTCATGCTCGTATGCCCATTCTATCTAGTCTACTATCCAAATGGCCACCAATGTGACTCTTCAATCCAATCCAATAATTCCTGTTGATCCTTACATCAGATCCACCAATTTCCACCTGTTGTTCACCCACGTTAACCCTGAACCCAAACCATATTTGTATTCTCTCTTTCCTTACAGCTTGCTAGTGTAGCGTCAGACTACCATTTTAAGTTCCCCTGATATTCTGTTGTTCTGGTCATGCAGGGCCACTTATGACTATGAAAAGAAATTATACAATGACCACCTTGAGTCACTTCAAGTGATGGAAAAGAACTATGTTTCTATGAGTAGGGAGGTGGAGAAGCTTCGAGCAGAGCTTACAAACACAGCTAATGTTGATCGAAGAAGTAGTATGTATCTCCTGTTACCTGTTTTCTAAGTTAGAGTCCTTAGTCTTCAATTTTTCATGTTTTGTGGATTGATCCTGGCGTGCAATAAAATTTAGGTGGGCCCTATGGTGGCACCTCTGGAACTAATGATAATGAGGCTTCTGGTCTTCCTCTGGGACAAACTGCATATAAAGATGGTTATGCTGTTGCACAGGTGTGTGATGACCCCATGTGTTACGTTGTTTTAAGTTCCTTGCGGGAGTGTAGCATTATAGTCCGTTGTGTAGTATATTTATTAATTCGTGAAATTTCTTTATAACAATCAATATCTGGATTAGTTTTTGCTTGTGTTGACTTATTTATCTAGTTATTTCTATAAAATATCTCCAATTAAATATAGCATATCTTTACATTGATTCCAAGTTAATAATAATTATAACTACGTACATCTGGTCTGCTATCAAGTAGTAATTGTATGTTGCTAGGATTATTGTACTTCAAATAACCTGATGAGTTTTTCCTAAATATCTTATAGCTTAGCACTAGTTTGTCTGAATACCTGAGTTCAACAGACTTTGATCTGATTTATATAAGATTTAGGATAGTTATGTGATTTATTTAACATAGGCCAGTGTTAAATAGATGCTATGGCGGCACTATAGCATCACGAATTTGAACAAATCACTACTGTTCTGCGATACGCTATTTACTATTAAATATCGTAAAATAGAGGCTTTGGCGGCGCTATAGCAATATTGTGTAGCAGAACTTTAACGAATCGCACTATTTTCTGCGATCTGCAATTGACAACACTGATATAGAAACTCATTAATATTTACTTTTCACCATTCTGATAGTACCAATTTGACATACAACAGTAGCGTTGGTTACCACCGTGATAATTTTTTTTAAAATCTAGTGCAATTGTCTCTGTTGATATATCCAGTATGTTGTTTGCTTGATAACCATAGAGGGGACTATTTACCATGTGCAAAGAAAAATTGGACTGATTTGGAGGAAATATAGAATATAGATGTGCATAATAGAAATTGTGTGTTCAACTGCTATGTTATAATATGTACTAGAAGATATAGTTAAAGAAATATAATGTAACCTAAAAAATGGAGATTTTAGTGTGCGGCCAGAACTTAAGAGTTGCCATATTCCTGCCTATATATGCTTTATTTTCCACATGGATTTTAAATATTAATGCTTCACTGTTCCTTTGTTTGGCAGGCACGTGGTTCTCTCCCTGCTGCCAGTGGCGGCGGTGGTAATGCTACTACAACTACTCCTGCACCGGCTGGAGGTCAACCTGGTCAAGCTTCTGCAGGGACTGGTTATGAGGCTCCCAGAGGAGGTCCTGGTTACATTGCACCTACAGGGCCTACTTACGACCCACAGAAGGGTTCTACTTACGACCCACAGAGGATGAATGGTTACGATGCATTTAGAGGATCTGCTTACGAACCAAACAGAGGACAGATGTTTGATGCTTCTCAGAGAACTGGCTATGATCCACAGGGAGGTTCTGGTTATGAAGCGCAGAGAGGACCTGCACCTGCTTATGATGCATCAAGAGCAGCCGGCTATGATGCACAATCAAGAGGTGTTGCTGGTCAACATGGACATGTTCCTCCGGCGAACAATATGACTTATGGGTCCACGACACCACCTGTTCGTAGTGGAGGTGGTGGTGGATACGATCCTGCTCGAGGTGTAAACCCTGCTAGGAGATGAGCTTGAGATGCCATACCAATCATACATTTACGGCACTAAAATCATCAGATAGAATCTGAATGCGTGTGGAGCTTCTGTCTAGTGCTTACCTGAAAGTGAATCTCATGAAAGTCTGACTTTGTCATTGTCTTATGCAACAGAGATAAAACATATTTGTCTTCATTGAGAAATATACATTCTTACAGTATATAACTGCTATAGAATAGATGAGTATCAAAGTAACAATCAACATCTATCTCTTTTTTGTGTGAAGCAATCAATCTTACTTTTAACTTTCAATTTTATAATTTTGGAAGGACGACTCCTATATAAGAAATGCTTGAATCTTATTCAAGTATAATAACTTCACCTTCCAACTACAATCCTAGACTTGGATCCGCTCTTTTGCAATTAATTATTTTTTTTACAAAATTTTGTTACATACTACCTCTAAAATAAAATATAAATAAAAATAATTTAAAAAAGTGAATTTTATTTGGTTTAAATTTCGAGTCAAATACATCTGTTTTTGAAAATTATTTTTGCTTATGTTTAATTTAAGAAGAAATATTCAGTTGGTTATGTACAAGCTAGGAATTATAGATTTTGAATTTCTTTCAAAAAAAAAAAAAATCATAAAAATCTTGAGAAATAAGAACTCTTGTTTAATCTTGGTTTATTTCAGCTCTGAGATAGTAGGACTTAAATTAGGATTATTTAGTTATATCATCTTCTATGGCAATTTCATTCTCATGTTCTCTTGAGATTTGAACTTTTTTGTATATGTCTAAAGTTTCATCCTTCCTATTAATAAATAAACACAAGTTTTGCAAGATAATTCATCAACGAAGAGTAAGGAATAATTGGATTTAATATAAAAGAATGGCTTCGTTAGACCTAGGTAGTCAATCGTGGTGGTTCCCGGTGCGATTGCACCGTAGTGTGACAGTGAAAGGTATGGCTGCAGCGGCGCAATGCGGTGCGGGGAGGAGGCAGGTCACAGTGAAAGGTATGGCTGCAGCGGCGCAATGCGGTGCGGGGAGGAGGCAGGTCGCGTGCGATCTGGACGCATTCGTGAGTTGCGAGCCGTGTTCTAGGCTGCAGGTTCTCAAACCCTAGAAAATGTGATTTTTGTTTTCTGAAATTTTTTTTTCTTCATAAAAAACCAATTTTACCCTTAAATTTTAAAATATTTTAGCGGTAATTTTGGTATTCTGTCCTTCAAATTTCACAATCCCCTTCTTCTTCTACGTTGTTCCTTTTTGTTGTACCTGTCATCTCAGATTCCTCTCACTCTCACTATGTCGTTTTTGTTCCGTTCTTCCTCTTCGTTGTTCTTCTCACTACATCGTTTCTTTTAGTTACTTCTTTATCTATTTCTTGTTTTAACCTATTATTTTGTTACTTCTTTCTCTGTTTATTATTATTATTATTTTTTACTTCTTCTTTTTTGTTTTTTAATTTAATTTTTTTACTACTTAGTTCTTTTTTCTTTCTGTTTCTTTCTTTTCTTTTGTTACTTCTTTTTTTTCTTCTTCTGTTTTTCTTATCTTTTGTTACTTCTTAATTTTTTCTTTCTGTTACTTTTTTTTTGTTTTTATTTATTTATATTTTTTTAATGTAATTTTTTCAATCTTTTGTTACTTGTTATTTCTTTCTTTTTTATTTTTGTTTTAATTTATTTATTTTTTATATATTCTGTTACTTCTTATTTCTTTTTAATTTATTTTTCTTTTGTTGCTCCTTTTTTTTTTGTTTTATTTTTAATTTATTTATTTTTCTTTTGTTACTTCTTTTTTTTTTTTTTGCTTTTTTAATTTAACTTTTTTTCTTTTATTACTTCTTTCGTTTTGTTTTTTTTTTTTTTTTTTTTTTTTTTTTTTTTTTTTTATTTTTTTTTTGTAATTCTTTTTCTTTTTTTTTTTTTTTTTTTCTTTTTTAATTTAACTTTTTTTCTTTTATTACTTCTTTCGTTTTGTTTTTTTTTTTTTTTTTTTTTTTAATTTTTTTTGTTACTTCCTTCTCTCTTTTTGTTTGTTTTTATTTCATTTTTTTCTTTGGTTACTTACTTTCATCATTCTTTCTCTGTTTTTTTCTACTTCCCTTCTTTCTTTGTTTGTTCTGCAAATAGCCATGACAACACCATTCTGCAACCACACAAATTAATAGTTCTGCAGCGTGTGTAATATTTAAACCAATCGGTGATAATGTTGACCTAGTATGACAGTTTAATAGTATAAAAGACCAGAATAATAGGGAGATGGTGACATGTGATTACTGTCTAGTTGAAACTACTGTAGGAATTACTAGCGCAAGACAACATTAGTTAGGAATAAAGGGAGAAGTAAAAAAGCTGTAGAAAAATGCCACCAGATTGTAGGCTATTGTTGTAGACAAATTATGATGATAAACAAGCACTAAAAGATGGAATATTAAATGAGATGAAAGTTCAAATCGACGGATGTTAATGACGATATAGCTAAAATAAGGAGAATTCGAAGTGGAAAAAGGCAATTGAGGCCCTTTTACTAGCTTCAAAGAAGACAAAAGGTCAATTGGATTTAATGTTCATGAAAAAAAAAAGAACACAAATTGGGGAAAGACAAGAGACAAACAAGCATAAATGATGCTTGTGACAAAAAAGTAAGAGTAAGAACATTATAATACATTGCTCGTTTTTTTTTTACACAAATGGAATTCCTTTTAATTTGCAAAAAAAGCTTCAAGTTGATGTTGAAAACGATTGGAAACTACAGTCTTCATTTGAAACCTCCAAGCTATCATGAGTTGAGGGTTCCAATCCTTGAAAAAGAGTTGGAATATACAAACGCTTTGTTGAATGGTTATCAATTGCATCACACAAAATACGAATGCTCAATTATGTCAGATTGTTGGAGAGACAGAAAGAATAGGACTTTGATAAATTTCTTCATGAATTCTATAGTAGGAAATATGTTTGTGAAAAGTATTGATGCTTCTGCCTACATGAAGACTTAGATTAAGATATTTGAGCTATTGGGAAATTTTGTTGAGGAGATTGGTGAGCAAAATATAGTACATGTGGTTACTAACAATGGAAGTAATTATGTATTGGCTGGTAAACTACTAACTACCAAGAGATCACATTTGTGTTGGACTCGTGTGCTGCACATTGTCTAGACCAGATGTTAGAAGATATTGAAAATATAGTTAAGGTTAAAATAATTATTCAAAGAGGGATTAGTCTTGTCAGATTCATTTATAACCACATATTGGCATTGAACACAATGAGGAAGAACATTGGCAATGTTGAGTTGGTTAGACATGGAGTCACAAGATTTGCTACCACATTTCTTACTTTGCAAAGATTGTATAAACAAAAAGCCAACCTTAGAAATATGTTCACTTCACAAGAATGGTTGAAGTCCAAGGCAACTAACGATCTCAAGGGAAAGAAGGCAACCCGTATTGTACTTTTGACATAAATTTAGAATGATATTATCTACACTCTTATGGTTACGAGACCTCTTGTACAAGTGTTAAGACTTGTTGATAATGAGAAAAAACATGCAATAGGATACATATATGCAATAATGATCAAGGCCAAGGAGGATATTTGAAAAGCTTTCAATGAACAAGTAAACAAATATATAGATGTATTTACAATCATTAATGAAAGGTGGAAATGTCAACTTCATCATCCATTGCATGTTGCATGCTACTACCTAAATCCGAAGTATTTTTTATTACAAACCAGAAATTGAGAATGATCCCATATTGATGGGAGGTCTTCACTTATGCATCGAAACACTTAGTGAAGGTCATCAAATGAGTGACATGACTACAACACATTTGACGAAATATAAGATTGCTAATGGTCTTTTTGTATTGAGTGAGCAATAAGACAAAGGGCAGCATTAGCCTCTGATAATTGGAACTTCATTTTTTTTCTTCTTAAAACTTTTAGCGCACAACAACTTGTATAAAATGAAAATGATTATGTCATTGCAGCTGAGTGGTGGAAGTCTTATGGAGCACAAACTCCACTTTTGCAAGTATTGGCCATTAAAGTGTTGAGTTTGACATGTAGTTCTTCAAGATGTGAGCGTAATTGGATAACTTTTGAGCATGTAAGTTAATACTTACAGTGTTCAGTTTGACATGCAGTTCTTCAGAATGTGAGTGTACTTGGAGTACTTTTGAGCATATAAGTTAATACTTGTTATTAAGTTATAGAGTATTCTACTATGTGGGTTCATATTAATTTAGTAAACTAACATTTAAAATTATAATACATATATTCATTCCAAGAAGAAAAGTAGACTTGAGCATAAGAGGTTGGAAGACTTGGTTTTCGTTAAGTATAACCAAGCTCTAAAAGAGCGCTATGATTGTCGTGATGTGATTGATCCAATCGTCTTGAATGATGATGATGATTATATCAATGAATTTGAAGTGGGAGACTTGGGGGAAAATGGTGAACTTGATGAAGAATTAGTTTATGTCGATGATAATCTAACTTGGACTGAGGTTGCCAATGCAAGTCGGCTAATGAGCCGGTGATCTACACTAGGCGGATATCAAAAGAAAAGGCAACTGCAAGTGCATCTAGGGAAATAGCACAAGAAGCAATATCAAAAGAAGTGGTGGTAGAAGAAGATGTTGAACATATTTTTGTTGAAGATGATGGGGAGAAAGAGCAGACCAAAGAATATATTGAAGTTGATGGGAAAGAGGAAGATGAAGAAAAGGAAGAAGACTATGTTGAAGATGATGGTGATCTTTGATTCCTATAACATGCATTTTAATTTTAATATTTTGTTATTTTATTACTCTACTATGTTGAAGAAGATGATGGTATGTGGTATCTAAATGTATATTTTGATTAAGACTTGGAGTTTTTATTACTATTTATGAATGTTTATGAGTTTGAGACATTGTTTATCATGCATGTTTATATAGTATTATTCATGTAACTTGTCTAAAAAACGGCGTTAATTTTCAAATATAATTTTGCAAAGATTAAAAAAATGTATAGACATATCTTAAAGAAAAATGTCATTTGGACAAATTTTGACACCAAATACAAATATATGTACTACTTACCATATTTATATGGTGAAGAGTACATTTTTCAACTATTTTTTAATAATTGAGAGATATTTTTGTGATATATATACAAGTTTGTCATTAATTTAGAATACTTTATTACTTAGTTATGTAACATATGTATCATTAATTATTAAATTGTAAGACATTGTAGTACCTCAATTTTGTTCGTCTAATTAAAAGTAATTTAAAAAAATAAGTAATACTATGTTTAATAAATATTTTACAACTATTATTATAAAAAATCATTATTTTATAAATCTGACTCAATTTTTAGTTTATATTTATATATATGTTTACATTACTTTACTAAAAAAAAAATTAAATAAATAAAAACAAACAACAAAAAATAAAGAAAATATGTTTTACACATTTATTGTCTTCTTTTTTTACTAACATGCAAAAAACATTCCTTTTGTCTAATGCAAATCACCAAACACTTCCTCTATCTTAATGTTTTAAACACTTCAGTATAGTTCAAACAAAGCACTTTATGCACACAATAGTACCCCTCCCTTATTGATTTTTTTTTTATTTTAAAATCCTTAACAAGATTATTATTTGTTTTCTATTTGGACATTCAACAAAAACAATGAGCCATTCCTTTTCCTATTTGTATGAGATTGTTTAATATTTGCTCCAAAGCAGTGAAAAATTCAAAACTTAAGTTTATCTTATAGACACAAAGATTAATCATTGTCTATAAATTGAGATAAAAATCAGTTGCGAAGGAGTATTATTTTTCGGAAGAGAAAATTCAAAAGATAGAAGTGAGAGTTTTTATTTTATTGTTTATTTCTTTCTTTTTTGTTTATGAGAAAAAAAAACAAAGTATTACACAAAACACAAAAAACCAAAAGAGAAGAAAGATCAATACCCATAAACATACTCAAATCCATTTTAACAACACATGACAAATATTATTATTATTATTATTATTATTATTATTATTATTATTATTATTATTATTATTATTATTATTTTAAAATTTAGTGTTGTTACAAGCCCATACATTTCTTTTGTTGCCATTTTTATTTTATGTGTCTATTATTGATTTTATTTCATAGAATCATTTAAACTTATTTAATATTTAGAATCATTTTTTTCAAGTTCTCAAAAAGAAAACAATGATAAAATTATAATCAAATATTGAAAGGTTAATTAGATATGATATTTGTTAACCTTTGAGTTGTTTGGGCGCAAGTTGTGACAACTTGATTGTTTTAAAACTCATCTTCACAAATAAATAAATATACAAAATTTAGTTTAAATTGATTAATTAGATGCAACATCTTTTTAATAATTTAGGACACAAGTTGTGACAACTTGATAATTCTAACACTCGATTTAAAATTAACCCAAATTCAACTTTTAAAATTTTATTAATTTTGAGGTGACATCTTTTTAATCTTTGAATTTTTGAGACATAAGTTGTACAACTTGATAGTCTTGAAACTCGTTTTTTAGAATAATTATTCAAATCAAACAAACTCATCTTTTGGTCAAAATAACTTTTTCTTATCAATAACAAAACATACTTTCTTTAACAAAACAAAACACACTTTCTTTTGGTCAAAATAACTTTTTTTTTTTATCAATAACAAAACACACTTTCTTTTGGTCAAAGTAACTTTTTTTATCAATCACATTTATATAAATAAAATTATATTCATATTTAATAATACAGAGAAATAAATATATTTAAGTGAATATAATTTTGACGGATGTCGTAGGATGCTAATACATTTCCTACGCATAATTGACTCCCGAACTCAAAATATGGTTTTAAAGACCATTTTTAAATTTTTTTATCTTTAAGGGTTTCCCAATATTTTTCCTATTTTTAAATTAAATTTTGATGGCGACTCCATTGAATTCGAGAAATACTCGAAATTTTAGGCCGTGACAGCCGGCGACTCCATTGAGGATCTTTAAAGAGTCAAGCCTAATATAATTAATTGTGCATAATTTTTAACTTTTTCTATAATTGTTTGATTTTCATTTTCTTTTACTTATGTGTTTATTATTTCTTAATAAATATTAGTTGTCATTATAATATTCTTTTAAGCTAGTTGACCATTTTTTATTTTTTATTTTTGTATATTTATGTATGTTTTATTAGCATTATGGAGCTATTGAATTATGTTTATTTCACACCCTACACTTTTACTAAGACACACACTTATGAGTGAAACCTTATACCTGAGTTTGAACAAAAACTTAAACTTAGTTTCGAGGTTGTGTAGTGGTAGCCTTCTGGATGTACATCCTGTTTGGTTAGCATGAAGATCTCACCTAGAGTTTGATCCTATTGAGTTTATTGTCACTCCAAATAGTTTACCTATTGTTGTTGACAATATTCAAAAATAGGATTATTGGCTCTATGAACCGTGTTTAGAATCACAGAACCACCTTTGTGAGAGTTTCACTACATAAGCCAATACACCATTTCATCGTAAGAATATCCATATACACCAAAAATACCTCATACATTCATAACTATATGTATATATATATACACAATAATTATTCTACATAGTTTACATTCATATCTCATGACATTTTTCTTCTTCTTATTCTAAGGAAAAATAAAACATAATTGCATTTTGCATAAATTTTCAGGATTTTTGGGGAATCATACAGATCTTAATCACGTGTTGAGTTAAGTGGATATTGGGATCGGAAAAAAGAAAAACTTTATTTTAAAATTCAAGCAACCTGATTTGAAGAATTTAAGAGACATCAACAATCAAATGAAAATCATACAACGTGAGAGTTTCTTTAATAAATATGGGAAGATCCTAAACCTCTTGGCAGTAAATGTGCAAACAGGGGCCCTCACGGCATTGGCTCAGTATTACGACCCTATTTTAAGATGTTTCAATTTTCAAGACTTTCAGTTGGCCCCGACATTAGAAAAATTCGATCGAATATGGGTTACTCCATAGAGAAAGAAAATCCTTATCGATATACTGGGCAACCACCAAATTTGAGCACAATTGTTGAAGTGTTAAAAATTGACATAAGAGAGTTGGCAAGTAAAAAAGAGAAAAAAATGAGCTATTCATGATTTTTCAAGAAAATATCTAGAGCAAAAGTGCCAAGGTTTATTCCTAAACCTTGATAATTTTGTAGATTTTTTTGCCATCAATGTCTTCTTGGCTTTTAACAAGATTAACAAAATCTAGTTCCCGCGGTTCTTGCTGATATATACTACTCTCTACATATGCGACACGAGAAGAAAGAGGGAACAATTTTGTGTTGTGTTCCAGTCTTGTATACTTGGTTTGTGTCTCACATGTTCAAGAAAGGGTATCATGTTGGGGTTAACAGTAATCGAGAATGGGCTCAGAGTATAGTTAGCCTTATTGTGGACATAATTTCATGGTACCATAAAGAACAAGGGTGGAAGAAGTAATATGCCTATGCAGAGATTTTCCAAATGTACCTTTCATGGTAACGAAAAGATGTGTTAATTACAATCCAACAGTAGCAGTGAGACAGCTTGGCTACCCTATGTTGGAGAAACCATATGATAAGTCATTGGAAGCTTTTGTTTTGCACAATACGGGTATAGTAGACCCACCAATGTTGCAAAGGATAAGTCGAGCTTGGGAGATGATCATTAGAAAAGGAAGAGTACTCGGATGTAGAAGTTGTAGCACAAAAGAACCCAATCAACAATGGGTAAAGAAAAGAGTCCAAGAAATCAAGCTGCCTTTCCACAATACACCCTCGAATGATCAGGAAATGCCTAAACCTACCCTTGTTTCAAATGAAGAAATAGAAGAACTCAAACCTATCATTGTTAAAATCTGAAAATTGAAAAAGAAAATAAACTTAACATACAAGATTGTTTGAGAGGTGCAAATGAAGAATTAAAGGTGCGAAAGCAAGAAAGGAATGAAGCTATTGAAGAAACCTATATGTGGAAACAATTGTGGACAAAATCAACAAGCTTTGTGAGGAATATAAAAAATGAAATTAAAGATTTAAATAAATAACTTAAAGAGATGGTAGATGAGTACGAGAATCAAGTAAAGAACGAGAGGCAACACAAAGAAGAAATTGAAGAATTACTCTCAAAATATCAAGATGCACTAAGAACAGAAATGGAGACTTCTAGTTAGTTGAAGAATTACATTAATTATCAAGAAAACATCTAAAATGACTTAAATGATCGTTTTATGATATTTCTTGGACAATTGAAGAATCAAGAGATTAATCAAGAGTTGGAAGATAAAGGCAAGCATTGGAAATACTGCTTTTCAAAATTGGCAATGCTAGCTAATCAAGCGATCATAAAAATTCCAAAACATCTAAGAGACATTTATGCAGTAATGCATCCGCTCAATACTCCAGTCAAAGTCTACAATTCGTTGAATATTGCAAACATTTGGTAGAAGAAATGGAAGAGAATATTGGTTGTCCTATTGAAAGAGAAGATTGAAATATCATAGTCGTTGTAGTTTTTAATTTAAATGCGATGTACTTTTTTTTTTCCTCATCAATGAAGGGTTTGTTGTTTTGTTTACCGATCCCCATAATGATTCGTGTAAGGTTTATGATTCTCCAACATCCAACTATCATGTAAAAAAAAGAGATAATTAAATAAATAATTTCATTTTCATTCCATTCATATTTAATACATAGTCATACTTTATTTTTTATTATTTATTTAAAAAACAAAAAAAATCAATAAAGCTGTTTCCCCGACACCCTTATCGGACTCACGCAAACTCCAAGATCATGGATGAACTTGAGCAAAACTAAGAAGTGGTGAGAGCGGATGTTAGCCAATTGAGGGACAAGGTTGATTGAATCCTAGAGGCTATACATGCTTTAGAAAGAAAAGAGAATATAGATGGGGATCCTCCAACTGCAAATAAAGAACACCGAACTACTCATTCTCACTCACCAGGCTTTACCCTGACTACCCAACAATTTCGTACGATAGTTATGCAATTTCCTATCTATGGTCTCCCACCTGGTTATACTTCACCCGTAGTCATCAACCATATGAAAAAAACCCAAACCACTCAAATATCAACTCCCAAAGCCTATACCAACCGCAAATCTCATCTCCTCAGGGATACGTGCCACCCCAAGACACTATACCTTTAAAAAATATTCCATTCAGTGCACCCCAAGTACCCCATCTTGATGCTAGCAGAAATTGGAAACAACCTCAATTTATCAGTGATGATACACAATCCAAAGAAAATTTTCATGTTTTAGAAGAACGAATAAAAGCAATTGAGGGGAATAATGTCTATGGCCTTGAAGCTTTTGATATGTGCTTGGTTCTCGATGTGGCGATCCCTTCAAAATTCAAGGTACTTGAGTTTGAAAAATACAAAGGTGTCGCATGTCCTAAAAATCATCTGACCATGTATTGTAGAAAAATGGTTTTTTATTCTCATAATGAAAAAAATTCTTATTCATTTTTTTCAAGACAGTTTGAGTGGGGCATCATTAAGTTGGTATATGCATCTTGAGTGAAATCGAATCCGTTCATGGAAGGATTTGGCTAATGCCTTATTGAAACAATACATGTACAATATTGACATAGCCCTTGATAGGATGCAATTGCAAAATTCGTCGAAAAGAACAATGAAACATTCAAAGAATATGCACAATGGTGGAGTGAAATGATATCACAAGTAGATCCTCCTTTATCTGAATGAGAAATAATTGGTATGTTTATCGATACTCTCCAGTCGCCCTTTTATGATAAAACGATTAGGAGTATGTCATCAAACTTTTCTGATATGGTCATGATAGGAGAAAGAGTAGAAAATGGTATGAGGAGTGGTAAGATTGTTTGTGGGACAAGTGGTATGAAGAAACCTCTTATGGGATTTACGAAGAAGAAAGATGGGGATGCCAACGCTGTAATGGCAAACCCAAGGGTCTCTTATTCTCCAACCATGAATTCTTATCGACCTCCAAATTTTCAGCCCCCGATACTCCAAATTCCTTATCCATATGTGGCTGCCACCTCACAAGCTCCATACCCCCGTTATCACCCTTCAATGGTAGTCCTAAGAAAAATGAAACATTTGGAACCACTATTCCCAAAATGGTACAACCCAAACGCTAAATGTGAATACCATGCATGAGCCGTATGCCATTTCGTCGAAAATTGTAAAACGCTAAAATCTAAAGTGCAATAACTCATTAATTCACAATGGCTTACCTTCAAGGAGGACGGTCCCAACATAGGGAGTAATCCCTTGTTGGGCCACATGATACCTCTGTCAATGTCATTGAAGATGAGATAGACCAATGTGCAAAAGATGATCATATATCAACCATAGAGTTGTGCGTGAAAAATAATAGATCTTTCCTAAAATCATTGGAAATCCTCTATAGAATAGAGTAACTTAAGCCAATTTCTAGCGGATCAAATGCAATAATTGTCCAAGCACCAACCCTTTTTCCTTAAGAAAATACCAGGTCGGTACCATGGAATTATGAAATCACATCTCACTTGGTCAATCATCAATCAAGTGATAGCTGTGAACCTAAAGGAACTGATGTCACCAATATTTCAGGGATTGGTGGGATGACTCTGAGTGGTCGAGTATACGCTTCTGAACAACTTAGAAAAAAGGAGGGTCATGGAGAAAAAGGGAAATAAGCTATTTATCATGCCATAAAAGGACAAGAGACTAGTAAAAAGACGGTGCCTGAAGAAGAAGCTAACGAATTTTTGAAGTTTATCAACAAAAGTGAATATAAGGTGGTGGGTCAGCTAAATCAAACCCCTTCAAGGATATTTGTTATCTCTTTGCTATTGAACTCTAAAGCACATAGAAGGGCAATGATGAAAGTTTAAACGAGACCCATGTTACTCATGATATCACTGTCGATCAGTTTAATGGTGTTGTCAGCAACATCACCGCTAGTAGCTGTCTGAGTTTTAGCGATGGTGAATTACCATCTGAAGGGACATATCATAATAAAGCACTACACATTCTTGTGAAACAAGTGCTAGTGGATAATGGTTCTTCATTGAATATCATGCTGAAATCAACACTTTGGGAACTATTTGTTGATGGAGTTTGCATGAAGCCAAGTGCTATGGTGGTGAAAGCGTTTGGTGGATCCAGGAGACAAATTATCGGTGAAATTGACCTGCCGATTCAAGTCGGACCCCATAACTTTGGAATAACTTTACAAGTAATGGATATTAAACTGGCGTACAGTTGCCTTTTAGCGATACCATGGATTCATGATGCTTGAGCAGTAACATCCACTATCCATCAAAAGCTAAAGTTTATAGTGAACAATAAGTTGGTAATAATATATGGGGAAAAAGATATGATAGTGAGTCATCTATCTTCTATGGGAAACATTGAAGACATGAAAGAAGCCATAGAGACTTCCTTCATAGCACTAGAAATCGCCAATGTCGTCTTCATGGGTGAAGGGTCTCGCTTAAAGGAACAAAAGGTGTATATCACATCATTGAAGTCTACCAAGTCCATGTTGGAAGGAGTGGTTTTTCTTAAATTGGGAAAATTGTGGGAAATACCAAAGAAGAACAATATGTATGAGTTGGGATATGTACTTACCAAACCTGATAAAGAAGAGTTTGTCAGAGGAAAAAGAGAGAGCAGGACGACTCGTCTGGAAAACTAGGTACCAAATTCACATAAGATTCATATTTTTGACATTCACCAAACCTTTCAAAGCTCTAGAATAATATATGCTGATCAGGTGGCTGCTGCAGAAGAAGATCATGTTGATGATGATACTCTCAAACTAGTGTACCCTTGTCCTCCAAACACCAGTCTCAACAATTGGAAGATCGTCGAGTTTCCTATGCTTGCTAATTCATGTTCAAGGTAATTATGTATTTCAAATCCTTTTTCTTGTCCCAAGGCCATAAGGATAACTAATTAGGGCACATGCATCTTTGAATTCTCCAACCATTTTTTTTCTATGGTTTTTTCTTCTACTTGAAATGGCAATCTTTATTCATATTTTCTTTCTTTCTTTTTTCCTTTTTCTTCTTAATTTAAACAATGCAAAGTCAAAAATGAATCTGTTGAAAATAGCAGCGCTAGAATCCATTCTTATAATTTTGAACACCCAATTAATCACGCTGATGAGGATTGTAAAGACAATTATGAATCTCCCCTAGAACTAGAAAGGCTAATAGAACAAGAAGCTAAGATAATCCAACCCTATTCAAGAACCTTTTAAGGTGATCAATTTGGGGACCAAAAATGATAAGAAAGAAATTAAAATTGGTATGTCTAGGAAAAAAAGTGAACGAGAAAAGTTGATTAAAATTTTATTTAACTATGTGGACGTCTTTGCATGATCATATCAGGATCTGCCTGTACTAGATACTAACATAGTTGAACATAAGCTACCGGTCAAGCATGAATGTGCTACAATTAAACAAAAGTTGAGAAGGATGAGACCTGATATGTCATTTAAAATTAGAGAAGAGGTCAAGAAGCAATTTGATGTTGTTTTCTTAGCAGTGGAAAAATATCCTCAATGGGTAGCTAATATTGTCCCAGTTCCAAAGAAGGATGAAAAAATTCGAATGTGCGTTGATTATCGAGATTTAAATAAAGCTAGTCCTAAAGATGATTTTCCTCTACCTCATATTGATGTCCTAGTGGATAAAACTACTAAACATTCTCTTTTTTTCCTTCATGGATGGTTTCTCAGGGTTCAATCAAATCAAGATGGCTCTCGAGGATATGAAAAAAACCACATTCATCACACAATAGGGAACTTTCTATTATAAAGTGATGTCATTCTGATTGAAGAATGTTGGGGCAACTTATCGAAGAACATTGCTAACTTTATTTCATGACATGATGCATAAAGAGATAGAGTTTTATGTGGACGATATGATTGCAAAGTCTCGAATCGAAGAAGACCATGTTGTTAACCTTCAAAAGTTGTTTGTGCGACTAAGGAAGTTCAGACTCCGTTTAAACCCTGTTAAATGCAATTTTGGTGTAAGATCGAGCAGGTCACTTGGGTTTATCGTTTGTCAAAAAAGGGTAGAAGTGGACCAAGATAATGTAAGAGCAATACAAGAAATGCCGACTCCACACACGAAAAATGAAATTCGTGGCTTTTTGGGTAGATTGAATTACATTGCAAAGTTCATATCGCGTCTCACCACTACATGCAAGTCGATTTTCAAGTTGTTGCGCAAAGACCAAAAGGTTGAATGGAATGAAAATTAACAAAAAGATTTCGAAAAGATTAAGCAGTACTTGTGAAAACCTCCATTGTCAGTGCCTCCTGTCCTTGGGAAACCACTTATTATATACTTAAAAGTACTTGACGAGTCAACGAATTGTGTACTGGGGCAGCATGACAAATCTGGTAGGAAAGAACATGATATTTATTATTTGAGCAAAAAATTCACCAGTTGTGAAACAAGTTATTCACTGCTTGGACGAACATGTTGCGCATTGGCATAGGCTGCTCGTCGGTTGAGGCAATACATGTTATAACATATTTCATAAATATCATTTTTTTTATAACATATTTTTCTTTTTGGGTTGTGCTATTTAATATTAAAATGAATTTTGTTCCCTCACTTATGAAATTACAAAATATTTTAAAAGAGACTCATTATAATTAGTATTTTTGGTTCTGTTATTAAAATATGTTGTTGTTACAATTTCATATATTTTTTTTGTTGCTATTTTGTTTTCGTGTGTTTATTACTGATTTTATTTTGTAGAATTATTTAAACTTATTTAATATTTTGAATCAATTTTTTTAAGTTCTTAAAAAGAAAACAAAGATAAAATTATAATATAATATTGAAAGGTTAATTAGATATGATATTTGTTTACCTTTGAGTTGTTAGGACGCAAGTTGTGACAACTTGATAGTTCTAAAACTCATCTTCACAAATAAATATACGAAATTTAGTTTAAATTGATTAATTATATGTGATATCTTTTTTAATGTTTTAGGACGCAAGTTGTGATAACTTGATAGTTCTAACACTCGATTTTAAATTAACCCAAAATCAACTTTTAAAATTTGATTAATTTAGATGTCACATATTTTTAATCTTTGAATTTTTGAGACACAAGTTGTACAACTTGATAGTCTTGAAACTCGTATTTTAGAATAATTATTCAAATTAAACAAACTCATCTTTTGGTCAAAATAACTTTTTTTTATCAATAACAAAACACTTTCTTTAAAAAATAATCAATACATCTGCATTTTCTATCCAAGAACTACGTAGCTTTGATTTCTCCATCGCACTGGGAGATACATAAGAGCAAGACCACACTCTTGTCGAACATAATAATAAATTTTTTTCCTCTCTTTTTAAACACAATTTTATCTCAAAAAATCACATTTATAAAAAGTAATTTACATTCATATTTAATAATAAAGAGAAATAAATATATTTAAGTTGATATAATTTTTCACAATTAACTATAGGTAACTGTATTTTAACGAATGTTGTACCTTCCCTACGCCTAATCGACTCCTGAATTCAAAATTTGATTTCAAATATCATTTTTTACTTTTTCTATTCTTAAGGATTTTCTAATATTTTCTCTATTTTTAAAATAAATTTCTATGGCGACTCCATTGAATTCAAAAAATACTCAAAATTTTAGGTCCCGACAGACATCAACAAGTGTATTGGAGTTATAAGATGATTTAGGAGAGACTATGAGTTTAATCCGTCCGTCTAACTAAAATTAACAACTATTATTAATATTGGCCATTTTAAAAAAAAACACTTTTGAGTGCTAACAACTAATTACTCTCTAAAATGATTAATAATATACATTTTAGTGTTAATGAAATACTCTAATTATTTAATGACACAAATTCGTACCTGTGTTACAAAAATATTCCTTCAAATTACTTTTAGAAAAATTACAAATTTCCACTACGCCAGAAATGACATTTAACAGCGCCCATTTTACAGCGCTTTCTAAACACAAGCGCTGTTGTAATTATATTTTAAAAATAACGGAACCTATTACAGCGCTTTTTATGTAAAGCGCTGTAAAACAAGCGCTGTAGTAGGTCATATAACGTTTGCGCATCACGTTATAAGGATTTTACAGCGCTTGTCAAAAAAGCGCTGTAAACGGAAGCGCTTTCGTAAATGTGTTACAGCGCTTTTTTCACAAGCGCTGTAAAACACATGCGCTTTCATTGAATTTAACTACCTATTACAGCGCTTTTTTCACAAGCGCTGTAAAACACATCCGCTTTCATTGAATTTAACTACTTATTACAGCGCTTTTTTCACAAGCGCTGTAAAACACATCCGCTTTCATTGAATTTAACTACTTATTACAGCGCTTTTTTCACAAGCGCTGTAAAACACATGCGCTTTCATTGAATTTAACTACCTATTACAGCGCTTTTTTCACAAGCGCTGTAAAACACATGCGCTTTCATTGAATTTAACTACCTATTACAGCGCTTTTTTCACAAGCGCTGTAAAACACATGCGCTTTCATTGAATTTAACTACCTATTACAGCGCTTTTTTCACAAGCGCTGTAAAACACATCCGCTTTCATTGAATTTAACTACTTATTACAGCGCTTTTTTCACAAGCGCTGTAAAACACATCCGCTTTCATTGAATTTAACTACTTATTACAGCGCTTTTTTCACAAGCGCTGTAAAACACATGCGCTTTCATTGAATTTAACTACCTATTACAGCGCGTTTTTCACAAGCGCTGTAAAATACATCTTTAAAATAATTATATACGTTGGAAACCCTCATATCCTCTACATCTTTCAAATAATTATATACGTTGCGAACCCTAATATCCTCTACGTACTGTGCGGCCATCTACGTTGTCTAAGGTATTTTTTACACATGATCTGTTATGTTTTGAAATTGTCAAAAATTGTCAAAAACTCATACCACATGATCTGTTCTGTTTTGAAATTGTCAAAAATTGTCAAAAACTCATACCACATGATCTGTTCTGTTTTGAAATTGTCAAAAATTGTCAAAAACTCATACCACATGATCTGTTCTGTTTTGAAATTGTTAGTTGATATTGGTTTCTTTTTGAAACTTGTTGATATGTTTTGAAAGCTTATTATTTTTGTTACTGCATTTATATAGGTGGTATAATATGGATAGGAAATGGATTTCAGCCAATCGATTGTCAAAAGAGTATGAAATTGGAGTGAAGGAGTTTGTTGAGTTTGCAGTGAAGAATGCAAAAGATCCAAATAGAGTAGTTTGTCCTTGTTTAAAATGTTGTTTTGGAAAACGTGTTAGAGAAGATGAATTAGAAGGACATCTAGTATGTAATGGAATTGATCAAAGCTACACATGTTGGATAAGACATGGTGAGAAAAAAAAAGGAAACATTAATTTTGAGAATAGTTCTACATATGCTTCAACTGATTTCGATACAGATACATATGAGCCGGACCGAGTTGATGAGATTGCAAAAGCAGTTGAAGAAGATCTTCGAGATTGTCCTAAAATGTTTGAAAGTTTGTTGAGTGATGCAGAGAAAGAATTATATAATGGTTGTACTAAATTCACAAGACTGTCAGCGATATTAAAGTTGTACAACTTAAAAGCGAGTAATGGATGGTCTGATAAAAGCTTTACGGAATTATTAACACTCATAAAAGATATGTTGCCAGATGATAATGAACTTCCCAGTCGAACCTACGAGGCTAAACGGATTTTGTGTTCTATTGGAATGAGTTACGAAAGGATTCATGCGTGTCCTAACGATTGCATTTTATTTCGAAACGAATATGAACTACTTAAGGCGTGTCCGAAATGCAATGTCTCTCGATATAAGAAGAAAGAATCTACTCCAGCAAAAGTCGTGTGGTATTTTCCTATAATACCAAGATTTAGGCGCATGTATCGCAGTGAAGAAGATTCAAAACACTTGACATGGCATGCAGATGAAAGAATTAGAGATGGAATGTTTCGACACCCTGCAGATTCCCCACAATGGGCAAAAATTGATCACGAGTATCCTGAATTCGGGATAGAGTCAAGAAATCTAAGACTTGCACTTTCTACTGATGGAATGAATCCACATGGTCTTCAAAGCATCTCACATAGCACGTGGCCTGTGATTTTGGTAATATATAACCTACCTCCATGGTTATGTATGAAGCGTAAGTTTATGATGTTGTCTCTGTTAATTTCTGGACCCAAACAACCGGGGAATGATATCGACGTATACTTGACTCCTCTAATCGAAAATTTAAAAAGTATGTGGGAGACAGGTGTGGAAGTTTATGATGGGTATAAGAAAGAATGTTTCAATTTAAGGGTTATGTTGTTCGGCATAATTAATGATTTTCCAGCATATGGTAATTTATCAGGATATAGCATTAAAGGTCAGTGTGCATGTCCTATATGTGAAGAGAGTACAAATTGGATGCGGTTGAAACATTGTAAGAAGAATGTGTTTCTTGGACATCGTAGATTTTTACCTTATAGTCATCAGTATCGTGGGTGGAGAAATGCATTCAATGGAAAATCAGAGGAAGGTAAAGCTCCTTTAGCACCGACTGGATATCAAATACTTGAAAAAGTACAAGGTTTGACCAATAAATTTGGCAAACCTTTTGCGGGAGAGCTGGTGAAAACTGGGTGGAAGAAAAAGTCAATTTTCTTTGAATTGCCATATTGGAAGTCATTGTATGTAAGACATTTCCTCGATGTGATGCATATTGAAAAAAATGTATTTGAAAGTGTTATTGGTACGTTACTCAATGTTCCAGGAAAGTCTAAAGATGGCGTCAATGCAAGATTGGACTTGGTCGATATGGGAATAAGAAATGAACTGGCTCCAGTAAAGAAAGGAAATCGCACATATCTACCTCCAGCCGCTCATACTCTATCTAGAAAGGAAAAAATTGTTTTATGTAAATTTCTACACGAAGTTAAAGTTCCAGAAGGATACTCTTCGAACATTAAAAATTTGGTTTGTATGAAAGACCTCAAGTTAAAAGGTTTGAAGACCCATGATTGTCATATTATAATGGAGCATTTGCTACCAATAGGTATACGTTCCATTTTACCTGAAAAAGTTCGACTAGCCTTAACTAGATTATGTTTCTTCTTCAGGGAAATTTGTAGTAAAGTGATCGACCCTCAGAAATTACCGACATTGCAGAGGGAAATTGTTGTTACTTTGTGTGAGCTTGAAATGTATTTCCCACCATCGTTTTTTGATATAATGGTTCACCTTACTGTTCATCTGGTTAAGGAGACACAACTTTGTGGGCCAGCTTATATGAGATGGATGTATCCGATAGAACGATATATGAAAATATTAAAAGGGTACGTAAAAAGTAGAAGTCGACCAGAAGGTTGTATTGCTGAACGATACATTGTTGAAGAGGCTGCTGAATTTTGTACTGAATATCTGTCCAATGTTGAATCCATAGGGCTTCCCATGTCTCGTCATTCGGGAAGACTATCAGGAGAAGGGATAACTGGAAGGAGACTACTGACTATATCAAGGACAGAATGGGAGCAGGCACAATTGTATGTTCTGCACAATGATGATGAGGTTCAACCGTATGTTACAATACACATTGATCAGTTATCTCGTTTGAACATGAATAGGAATCAAAATTGGATAACTCGAGAGCACAATCGAAGTTTTGTAACATGGTTAAAAAATCACATAATGTCAAAATTTGATATAGACCCCGGATCAATTTCAAATAGATTGAGGTGGCTAGCAAATGGTCCGAGCTTACATGTCTTTTCTTACACTGGTTATGTTATTAACGGCTACACATTTTATACCAAAGAACAAGATGATCAGACCACTATGCAAAATAGTGGAGTCACTCTCGTAGCTGAAGCGATGCATGTCTCAAGTGCAAAAGACAAAAACCCAATATATGCAAATCTATCATATTTTGGGGTTATCGAGCGCATATGGGAGTTAGACTACACAATGTTTCGTGTTCCCATATTTGGTTGCAAGTGGGTCGATAATAATAATGGCGTTCGGATTGATGAGTCAGGATTCTTGCTTGTCGATTTTAATAGGGTGGGATACAAAGACGAGCCTTTTATTTTAGCGTCGCAAGCTCAACAAGTGTTTTATGTCACTGATCCTTCTAATGATAAATGGTCTGTTGTCCTATCGACCAATAAAATAAGTGATGATAACAATAATGATGAAGATGTTGGTAATGATCTTTTATTTGCAACATCACAACAACCACATGAAATTGATTCAACTGATGATGGTTTATATCTTAGAGATGATCATGATGAGGGAATTTGGATTAATCCATCGTTTCGTATTGTAAATGGACAAACAAATGTGAATGTCACCAGGAAAAGAAGAAGGGCATCTTAATGTATATATATGTTTAATTGTTTTATATAAGCTATGCATGTAATCTGAACTGTGTTATTGTAAATATGCATGTAATCTGAATTGAGTGTTTTATACTAAGTTCTGATTAATTTATTTTCTGATTAATTTATTTTCTGCTTATATTTAGCTTGATTTGAGTGTTTTATACCAAGTTCATGTAACAATGAGTGTTTTATATTTAGCTTGATTTACATGAACTGAACTGAATATAAATTAGTAATTTACATGAACTGAACTGAACTGAATAGAGAGATTCTCTTTTGCTCAGTGCATATATATATATAGATTCTTCAGAATACTCATTTCTAATAATTCATCATCTCCTAAAGTATTGTGATAAAGACAATGATAACAATATTTTTAATCCAATAAACAATGATAAAAATGTTTTTAATGTCATCCCAACCCAAATAAACCAAACACAAAAATAAAATAAAGAGACATTTTACAGCGCTTATCTTAAAAAGCGCTGTAAAAGATCCTTTTAAAAATAAAATAATGAGTGTTTTATACCTTTTACAGCGCTTTTCACACAAAGCGCTGTAAACGACTCTTTTGAAAGTGAGTAAAAAAGACATTTTACAGCGCTTATTTGACAAAGCGCTGTAAAAAAGCTTTAAAAATAATATTCATCAGACACCTAATTTCTTCAAACACCTTGTACGCATCATGGGAATCCAAAAAACATCAGACACAAACCCATTTCTTCAAACACCTTGTACGCATCATGGGAATCCAAAAAACATCAGACACAAACCCATTTCTTCAAACACCTTGTACGCATCATGGGAATCCCCAAAAACACCAGACACAAACCCATTTTTCGCAACATGGCAATGATCCTGAATACCAATTAAGTTTCGATTTAAGAAGGAAAGAGAATGTAAAGAGATAAAAAGGGTGTTGAGGTGGAGATTGAATTGTGAAAGAGTAAGCTTTGATGTTTGTGAAGAAGATGCATAAAAGGAGAAGAGTTTGGTGAAGAGGAAGGGATTTTTGTGGTGACCAGTTACTACTATGTGGGTTTTGCATGCATGTTGAGCTTGTTTAAAAAATAACATAACATAACAAAACACAAAAACAATAAGGCCTTTTACAGCGCTTATTTGGAAAAAGCGCTGTAAAAGAGCCTTTTAAAATTAACATAAAGAGACATTTTAGAGCGCTTATGTGGAAAAGCGCTGTAAAAGGCTTTAAAAAACATTCATATAACATAATAACACACGGAGGTCTTTTACAGCGCTTATTTGGGAAAAGCGCTGTAAAAGAGCCTCTTAAAATTAACATAAAGAGACATTTTAGAGCGCTTATGTGTAAAAGCGCTGTAAAAGGCATTCAAATAACATAATAACACACGGAGGTCTTTTACAGCGCTTATTTGAAAAAAGCGCTGTAAAAGAGCCTTTTAAAAATTTAACTAAAGAAGCCTTTTAGAGCGCTTATGTGTGAAAGCGCTGTAAAAGGCATTCATATAACATAATAACACACGGAGGTCTTTTACAGCGCTTATTTGAAAAAAGCGCTGTAAAAGAGCCTTTTAAAAATTTAACTAAAGAAGCCTTTTAGAGCGCTTATGTGTGAAAGCGCTGTAAAAGGCATTCATATAACATAATAACACACGGAGGTCTTTTACAGCGCTTATTTGAAAAAAGCGCTGTAAAAGGCATTCAAATAACATAATAACACACGGAGGTCTTTTACAGCGCTTATTTGAAAAAAGCGCTGTAAAAGGCATTCAAATAACATAATAACACACGGAGGTCTTTTACAGCGCTTATTTGAAAAAAGCGCTGTAAAAGAGCCTTTTAAAAATTTAACTAAAGAAGCCTTTTAGAGCGCTTTACAAAATAAGCGCTGTAAAAGGCTTATAAAAAGCGCTGTAAAAGTGTTACGTATATATAACAGTTACCTCTTCAGTTTCCTCTTCATTACGTAACCTTCATCTCAACCTTCATTTCTTCTCTTCTTTTGCAAACCCTATCATCCCGTCCTTTACGAACCTTATTTCCACGATCATCTCCTTCATTTCGAACCTTATTTCCATCCAAGATCATCTCTCCCATTTCACACAATATATTTTCATTGAAATACGTAACCCTCATTACGTATTTCTTCAAACCGTATTTCTGTGAACCATATTTCTGTGAACTTTCTGCAAACCCTCTTTTCTTTGCATTTCGTCTTTCTTCGAACCATCATTATTCAGGTATTGATGTTATTAAATTTTTGTAATCATTAGAATGCATGTTGAGCTTTTTTAAGATATACTGATACATGTTGAGTTTGTTTATAATAATGCATGATCCATGTTGAGCTTGTTGATGTTATACTAAAGTGCATGTTGAACTTGTTGTAGTTAAATGGATACAAACAAAGATTTAGAAGTTCAAAATGAAGAAGTTGGCACCTCTAAGACTTACGAAAAAGAAGTCAAACGTGGTGCAACTATCATGCAAAGGGTGATTAAAGCACGGAGCAGTGGCATTAAATTTGAGGTATACTATATATACTCTGTTTGCTGTGTGTTTTTTTATCTTTTTTTAGGGTTTAGGGCATGTACTTACTATATGAGTTTATTAGGTTGGCTGGAACGAGAGTGGTCAGCCAGTTGACCCCAACAGCTCCATGTTTGTAAGCTACATTGGGGCTGTTGTTCGTCAAAATGTCCCAATAACAATAGACAACTGGAGAGATAAGGCGTTGAAGGATGCCAAAGATATCATCTGGAATGACATTCAAGTAAATATTTTGATCTACTCTTTTGTCATTTATAATTTTTTTTCTGTAAAATACATTACTTATAATTGTTTTCATTGCAGACCACTTTTGTTCTTGATGAGGAACGAAAGTCATATGTTTTGAGAGTTGCTGGGAAAATCCATCGTGGATTTAGATCCCATCTCTCAAATTTCTATCTAAAAGATAGAGAAGGAAACACAAATGCTGAACCTCCAAAGATATATCAACATTATATATCAAAGGATGAATGGAGTGCATTTGTTTCCAAACGTTCTGACCCGGCGTTTGTCGTAAGTGATTAATTTATTAGCATTTGTGTTTTATTATTCATATTCGTAGCGTATTTTAAATTTTTACACAATTGCTATTTTTTTTTTATATAGAATATTAGTAAGGCAAATCGCGAACGGGCAAGCAACCCAAAACACCCATACAAGAAATCACGTATGGGATATGCACGCCTTGAACAAAAAATTGTAAGTAATTAAACATCACTTGTAATTTGTATTATAAACTATAGTGTGTAACTAATTTGTATTATTTTGTTTATGATTTTAACGAATAGAGAAAAGACACCCAAGCCGATCAACCCTTGGGTCGTCATATCTTATGGAAGGAAGCGCGTGTTAACAAAGAAGGAGTGGTTGATAATGAAAATGTCAAGAAAGTTGTAGAACTTTGTGTAAGTATATTATCACTTTAATATTTTTTAATATTGTATTTTAAAAATGCTATTGAACTTATCTTTTTAATGTTACATGTATTTTAGGAAACTATTGAACAAAGTTCTGAAACTCAAGAGGGCAACAAGGATACGTGCAGGGACATTCTTGGGAAAGTGTTTAATGTCCCTGAGTATTCCGGTCGAGTGAGGGGGAAAGGATTTGGCGTAACTCCCAAAAGCTTTTTTCCTCAAGAGAAGCGCCAAAAACCTTCCAACGAGGAAGTATTAGAGAAGCTCAGAATCTTATCGGAGCAAGTGGCACTCTTGGTGAATACGAATAAAGACAAGCAACTTCCGGTTCAGCTCCAACCTGAAATACAAATGGAGAGTGAAACCGGGAGTTGCAACGTCGGTTTGAAGAGTATTCCCGAGGTAATTAATTACTTACTACTTACTTGCTTATGTAATTACTTATGTATTAAACAAACTTATATATTAACTGTACTTATGTTTTAACTATTGATGTAGGGTGTCACTACATGTGTCCTATACTTGTCCTCGCCGACTCAACGGAAGGTGGGAAAAGGAATATTGCACAATACTTCGGGAGAAGTATTGCACAATATTCCGATCCCCGCGGGCCATGTCAAAGTATCGCCTACGGTTGCTTTCGAACCAACTGCACCGTTGCCCATACCGGACAACGATGGAGATATGAAGTTCTTAAGCGACGCTATTGGCAGTTACGTGGCATGGCCCACACACCTTGTTGCCCTCGAAAAAAAGATTCCCAAGGACAAATCAGTTACATCTCCCGAAAAGGTTTGTCACATTTATTGCCTAAGGTTTTTTATTTTTTCAGATTCAATAAACTAACATTTTACCTCATTTTTGTAGGTCCAAATAAATAAACCACCCCTACAGCCAAAAAAAGGCAGCAGACCTCAAAAATTGGAGGTTAATAGGGCTGCCAAACTACAAAGGCTGGAGGGTAATAAAGCTGCAAAACTTGCAGCAACAAAAAATCTGGATCGGGGAAAATCGGTCGCTGCTGCTGCTGCTCCTAATAAAAGTCAGCCACGCCTTGGTAAATACGGGGCGTGTCTTGACATCCAAATAAAAAGGAACATGGGCAGCAGCAACGATTCGCCCATTGTACAAATGAATCAAGACATCTTTGGAGATGAGTATATTGAATACCTCGAAAAGGAGCAAATGTACGATCTTCTCGAACATAAGGAGCTGAGTGTTACTGTAATCAGCTTGTACATAAGGTAAAAAATACTTTTAATTGCATTTATTTGTAATTAATTAAATGTATTGGTAATTAATCTAGTTTAAAATTTTCATTGAAGGTTTTTGTACGAGAAGGTCGTGTGCACGAGGAAACTGTCAAATAAATACTCATTCTTGTCTCCGCATAAGATGTCGATGTTCAAACTCGATCCAGACAATGTAAAACACTACATTGTAGATATGTTTTTAAGAAATAAAGAAAGTGATAAATTGTTCTTGGCACCATATAATTCAGGGTACGTAATTTTATCTTTTTTAATTGATGAGAATTTAATTTATTAGTTGTCTATAAACAAAATTGCTTAACCAATTTTTTGTTGTTGTAGGGCACATTGGGTGCTATTTGCAATCAATGCGGTCTCTGAAGTGATATACTATTTGGATCCCGTGCACGGCGATTACACCAATCACCCCGGAATAAAGAATATGCTCGACACGTAAGTAATATTCATTTATTTCTTACATATATATATTTATATATATATATATATAAATATATATATGTAAGAAATAAATGAATATTACTTACGTGTCGAGCATATTCTTTATTCCGGGGTGATTGGTGTAATCGCCGTGCACGGGATCCAAATAGTATATCACTTCAGAGACCGCATTGATTGCAAATAGCACCCAATGTGCCCTACAACAACAAAAAATTGGTTAAGCAATTTTGTTTATAGACAACTAATAAATTAAATTCTCATCAATTAAAAAAGATAAAATTACGTACCCTGAATTATATGGTGCCAAGAACAATTTATCACTTTCTTTATTTCTTAAAAACATATCTACAATGTAGTGTTTTACATTGTCTGGATCGAGTTTGAACATCGACATCTTATGCGGAGACAAGAATGAGTATTTATTTGACAGTTTCCTCGTGCACACGACCTTCTCGTACAAAAACCTTCAATGAAAATTTTAAACTAGATTAATTACCAATACATTTAATTAATTACAAATAAATGCAATTAAAAGTATTTTTTACCTTATGTACAAGCTGATTACAGTAACACTCAGCTCCTTATGTTCGAGAAGATCGTACATTTGCTCCTTTTCGAGGTACTCAATATACTCATCTCCAAAGATGATGTTTTATAGCGCTTTTATAAAAGCGCTGTTGTATCATTTACAGCGCTCGTTTCCACAGCGCTTATTTTTTTGAAAAAGCGCTGTAAATGGCTTAAAAAAAGCGCTGTAAAAGCCGTTTTTTCGCGTAGTGTTCATTTTTTTAAAAGTGAACACTACCATTTATAATATGGTGTCTACATCATTTGTTGTGTCCAAATAAAACAACTGTATCTTTAAACACAATATAAGAATGTAATATTTTAAAATAGTGTGCCATATTTCTTATAGTACTTAAAACGAATTTATAAAATTTCACTACCGAGTAATTCACCGAGCATAATGAGAAAATTATCTTAGAAAACAAAGTAGGTAATATCAATTGTTTATAAAATTTTGTATGATTTATATTATATATACATGTATGATCAATTATAAGTAATTATAATAATAATTTTTGATTTGTTCATTTTATTAACTTTTTACTTTACAAAAACTAAATTAAGAAATAAGTATCTAGTTTTTTTTTTTTTTCAAAATAAAGCATATACAAATTTAAAAAAGAATATAAATTTAAAGAAAAAAAAATCCAAATTTAGTAATATCCTTATGATACATTACTTCACATGTCTGCATCTTAGGCAAAGATTTTGGACAATCATAGACCATGTAGACCAATGCTACGTACTGATCATATAATATAACACTTCTGTTTGTGAATATATAATTTAACATAATTACCCAAAAAATAAAGTTTTACAATTCTTTGAAATGAGGTACAAGTTGTAACCACTTGTTTAGGCATAGTAAATTATGTGATAATATTTTAGTCCAATTTAGATTTAGATCACATAGTATACATGTATTGTTTCATGTGTTGTTATTTTGAATTATGTTCCAAATTCCAACTAAGAGAACATGTTGTTTGGATCACATGGCCCTCACACACTGTCCCATATGAAGAGAACACTCACAAGCAAAATGAGTTTCCTTCCATTCTGTAGTTGCTTTCTGTTTCTGCTGATTCCTGATATGTTGTGTTTTCTGTCTCTTTGTTCATTGTTTTGCATTTGGTTCTGTTGCATTAGGTGTCACTTTGTGTAAATTGAGTTGTTTGTCCCTTAATTGGTAAGATGTGTGGTATTTTTTTATTTATTATTCATTAAATTTCCTCTGTCAAAGATTTTGAAATGCGTAAAAATTAAATGTAAATACATCTCTCAGTAAGGATTTATACACTAATACGTTAAGTTGTGAAAGTTTAACTCTTTCCGTTAAATTTAGATTTGTGGTAAACTAGACTAGAGAAAGAAAAAAAAAAGAAAAGACATGTTCTTCACATTATAAAAATACAATAATATTATTTATAATCGTTAAAAGATCGAAATATATATGTCAACCTATTGTGCTACTACATACTATCTAACTCTATAACTTCATTTCTAAACGTGGGTAGTCAAATTTTCACGTTAATTGCAGTTTTGATCTCTCTATTATCACTAATTCATGAAATTGAATCTTTATTTTAAAAGTCGACAGTTTTGGTCCCTCTTTTATATTTTTGAATTAAAAAATGAGGATTTAAAATATTTTTAACGACGTGACATACAATTCTATAATATAGAACTATTTTTAATTTAATTAATTATTTATATATTATTAATTAAATTAAAAATATGAAAAATTTCAGAAGTTGAAATCTTAGTTTTTGCGACGTTTTATTATAATTTTATAGGTATTATTCATTTTATGTCATCTATCATATGTCATATTATTTAAAACATCTCACGTCATCTTTTTTTAGTTAAAAAACCAGAGAAACGGATCAAAACTATTGACTTTTCAAATATAATGGAACTAACTTGTGAATCAATAAAAATAGAGAGACTAAAATCACAATTACGCCTAACTAAAATAACTAAAGCTTTTTATGACTCAATAAAAATTTGAACAAAATTTAAATGTTGTTTCGCATTATTTTTATTTTTTAAGCTAAAAAAATATATTAAAAAGAAAAAAAAAGAAAAATTAAGAAACATAAACCTACCTTACCAATAAAAAAGAAAACAATAAATGCAAAAAAAATGTTTATGATATCATATACGTTTTTTTATCTCTAGATAAAAATTATATACTATAATTTTCTTTCTTCTGTGTAGTCTTTTTTTTTTTCCTTAAAAATAATCTATAAGTTAAAATGTTGTTTTGCATTAGAAACTCTTGAAAGTTGAAAGTTCAAAGCTAATTATGCAAAACACAATAATGGATATTAGTAGGAAATTTCAATGCAAAATATCACTTTGAGTTAGACCTATGGTGGTGTAGGCAAGTTGTCCAATCAAAATAACCATCTATCCTTATATTTTTAGTAACCATTCAAATCTTGAAAAATGATTATATATAATATTTTTTCCTGAAAAATGTGTTGCTGGTATTAATTTGGACTTAGTTTTTTTTGGAGTAAACAACTCTCTCAAGTCATTTTCCTCTACAAAGTGTCCTTGTGCACTTTGTAGAATTCAATTTCATGTAGAAACAATAGCCAAATCAAAAACAACTTATAATCTCTTGTCCTTCTTCATCCTCATCCCCACATCTCATATGATTCACATGAAGCCAATTTCCACATCACACATTTTCAACATTATTCTCTACCTTAGTGGCCACCCACTACACTAACTAATAATAACTGTATTTAATTTTAGCTTTATAATTAACTATACTTCCCAATTTTTAACGTATCATTTGCCTTTTAATATTCCACCCATTTTTGAAAAATCAACCATCAATCTTATCTTGAATTACACTACAATATTATTTTGAACTATAATCTTACTATAGCACGAAAATCAAATAAACACAGAGCATGTGAAAAATTAAGGTCTATGACAAGTTAATTTATAAAAACTATTAGAAATATCTGAATAAATCACTTAGTCTCTTAGTAGTAATAATCTTGAAACATAGAGATGAGTAATGATCGTCTATTGGATTGTGATTTCTTCCTCAACTTAAACTCGTTAAGTCTTAGACACTCTTAAGATGAGAAGAAAAAGCAATATGTCAGTGTCTGACATGTTGAACATCGTAATTGATATATATATATATATATATATATATATATGATGTTGGCCAATTAAGATTCTTATTATTTCAAAATGAATCATTGCTAACAACATCCCCTGAGCCCATATCAATCAATTAATTATTTTAATTAAAAATCTAATTAGCTTTATTATTTAATTTTTATCATTAATCAATCAAGGCTAATGTATAAATAACTAATATAATTATTATAAAGATATTTTTCCACAAATATATTGAAATATAATTAAATTATAAAATATTCCAATGCCCTTTCAATATTTAAAAAATGTCAATAAAATTTTCTATTCCCCTTCACATGAAGTCATAAAACCGAAATTACACAATTTTAAAAAATAAAAATATATATAATAACTATTTTATACTCGTTAATTTTTCATCTATCTCCTATTCTCTCTAGATTTAAATATAAGTAAAAATGTAGTAATAATTGGTGGACCAAAATATAAACAAATTTTTACTACGTTTACTCTATTTAATGTTAATGTTATTAAAATATATTTCAAACATAATAAATTATCATATAAAATTAAATGAAAAGTAGAGGAATTGTAGTGTCTATATTTTGTGAGTTGTTGAGTGTTGGAACTTCATGTAGATTCGGATAGTAGTTTCTCAATTTAATGACTTTGGTGCGATGAATAGTGTGCACAAAATTCATAGACTATTGGATCTAAATTGGGAGAAGAAAATTTGCCATTCTTACCGTGAAGCAAATTCTTGTATTAAAGCTTTGACAAATATTGATAGTGATTGTGGCTATGCTTTGATCATTTACAAACAAATTCGTGCTCAAATTAGTTTGTCTTTTATGATTAATTCCTTTTTATGGGCTTTGACCCTCTTTGTTTCCAAAAATAATAAAAATAAAAATAATTAATATAGTATTAAATATCTTTATTTACATAAAACATAAAATAGTTAATGACTAAAAAAAGTGCAAAAGCATCTAATAATTCTTTATATATATAGAATATTTTTTTCCGTCATTAATTATCATTTATTTTTATATGAATAATTAATTTTTATTAATTACCCATATTTAATTTTTAACATGTCTCAAATACAACATTTGAGGAAAGAAACCTATTTAAAAAAAAAAAAAATTCATTTCTAACCATTAATATCCTTAAAAAAAAATACCAACCATTAACGATTAACCACTATCCAATCTTATGAGACTTCTATGATAAAATTTATCGGCGATTGAAAAGAAGTCTATGTACTTCTTGATATATGTCACCTTTTTTCATTTTCAAAGTATTAAAATATTTTCTATATTCAACAACATATTTTTTATGAGATAAAATATAAACAGAATTAATAAAAAAAATATAAATAAAATTGGATTCATTTAAGTTGTAAAAAAATATAGGCAAATTTTAAAAAAATTATATTTAATGATAATATACCAAAACTACTTTTTGATAATTCATAAGAATAAATATAAATAATTATTGTAAAAAATAGAAATAAATAATTATTTTAATAAGTGTATAAGTAATTAATTTTACTTTATTGTGGAATAAATACATCCAAAGCAATAAAACAAAAAAACAATTAATGTGGCATAGTTAGCCTTGTTCTTTTTTTCTATATGGTCCAACCAAAACAGACCTGATGTTAATACACAATAAATATGAAAACGATAGGTGCTTGAGTGAAAGTCCACAAGTATCAATAAAAACAAATATTTTTCCACCAATTTTTTACCATTTATTTCCCTGCTATTTTTTAGTTTCCATTTTTATATAAGCATTTGGCATGTCAAACCTAATTCAACCATGTTTTGCAAATTCTTTGAATGCTTCAGACAGAACTCATAATAAAACCAAAGTTCTTGAATCGTGGATAATGTTTGGATTGATATGATTTAACTGAATCGTAGTTCGTCATCGTAATTTTAATAAAATTTTATTTTTAAATTTTAATAAAATTATATTATTGCTGTGATTTCATTAAATTTACTCTGATTCAAAACATATATTTATGTTTAATTGTTTGTATATAAATATTAATTTTATGAAATTGATTATAATTAAAAGTGTATTAAATATGTATACAAAAAAAGTTGTGTTAAATATAAAATTATTTATATTTAAATGCATTTAAGTAAAGTGAGTTATACTATAAAATTGAGTGTCAAAATCATCTATGTGAAAAAAACTCTAAATTCAATCATCTAGTTATAATTAATTATAAAGACAAAATTAAGCTTATACCCCCAAAGAATTAACTTTACCTCATCTAAAAGTTAAATCAATCAAACCTACACTAAATTTGTTACTAACATGGTATGTGAGCTCTTGGATGCATGTTCTTGATTAAAAGTCTTAGACTTTAGGAAAAAAAAAGCTAAAATCTTATTGAAATTGAACTAAAATACATACATAGAAAATAAGAGAACCTTGAGAGGTTTGATACATACAATGAACTGAACATAAGGTAGCTCTAGATAGTATCAAAAATTGAAAGTTTTTGTCCTTGGTGAATCAGCAATTTTGAGAGTCTCTTCAATAAGCTTTCTTGCTTTTTTGCTCCTTATCTCCACTCTCATACTCTCACTTTTCTCCACCTTATTATAAGGTTTCTTCAATTTCAAAGATTTTATTTTGGATTTTAGTGTCACTACCAATCTTCCTAGGCCCATAATCACTTTTGTAAATTGATATTTCTGCTCAAAATAATAAGAGTTAAGGGATAAATTTATTGACAAGTGAAAATGAAGAGTATGAGGAAGAGAATAGAAGAAAAGAGAAGTGAAACAAACCTTTGTGGTATTGTCCTGTTTTGAAATAGAGCACTCTCCACTCCACTAAGGATACCGAAAGCAAAACAACAATAATTTATATTTGGGATGGAAGATTAAATATAATATGTAATGTATGCAATGTTAGAGAGAGAGGAAATGAAATTAGTTATTAATTTATGAATATTGAGAGGGTGTGAAATGGAAAGCATTAAGAGCATGAAAGAAGGACCACTCATATGGTAAGGAATTATTATATTGAATGCAACCCTTTTATTCAAAGCCATTAAATTAGTATATATTTTATTATAGATAATGAAATGAGGAATACATGGTCAATGTTTCATAAATAAAAAATGAAGACATGGTCAATTTTATGTTATAACAATTGTGTTGAAAAAATATTATTTTGATTGTTTATTTTAATAGATTAACTTTTATACTTTGACACAGTTTTAGAAATATTTAAAGTTCAATATTTTTAATGATATAATAATTATACTTTACTGATAATATAAAGTTAAAAAAATATTTATATTGACTATGTGTATAATTAAATTAATTTATTATCTTAATTGTTTTTTTGTCTCTTTTTCCAAGTTATTTATTTATATTTGAAAAGAAATGCAATGTTGACTCTAACCTCACTTTCAATATTTTTTGGCCATTAATTTTTTAATAGACTAAATAAATTTTTAGACCCTATAAATATATTATATTTTGTTTTTAGTTCATCTAACTTTTTTTTTCTTTCAAACAATAGTTCTTCAAATGTTTTCTATCAACTTTTTTGATCCATACTTTTATGTCAATTAATGAGCATCATTTTAATTTTTAAATGAGTTTTTATAAGCATGTTTAGAATGTTATAAGCATCTCTTCTAAATATATTTTTTTTTTAACTAAAGATGAATTAAATATGAATTTTTAAGCGCTAAAAGCTTAAAAATCCATACTTATTTCATGCTTTGTTAAAATTTCAAAAAAAAATTAGAAGGATTTTTAAAATGTTCTAACAATGTATAAAAAAAATATTCAAGACGACACACATGAATTCATTTAAAAACCGAAAAAACTAAGACCAAAATTATTAATGAAAAATATTTAAAAGACTGTTGTTTGAAAAAAAAATTAGAAAAACTAAAAATAAAATATAATATATTTACAGAGATAAAAACCTTAATTAAATCTTTTTTAAATTATCTTTATGAGTTTTATTACTCTATCTATCAACAACAACTTTGAATTTTCATGTGCTCACATCCACTAAATTAACCAATTTTTGTGTTTGAATTGAAGAACTCTAAAATATCTGTCTCTCAAATCTATACATTATAATAAATGATAATTTGGCAAGTTTGACACGTGTCAGCTAAATAGAGTGTTAGGAAAATATCAAGTTTCTATTAATAGAAATAATATTTTATTGTGCAGATTTAATTTTTTTTTTACAATAAAATTAAAGTTTCATTGCATCACGACTTCATACATTATGCGTCCGTTGGAAAGTTAATGGCCAATTAAAAAATATACAATACACCACACGACTTGACATTTCACCTTTGAGAATTTAGTGGCTAATTAAAAAATAAAAATAAAATACAATACACCACGATTTGACAGTTTTTTTTTATTTTAGTGTTGAAGGTAGTTGTTTTTTAAATACTGCTTCAAATTAATTTAATTAAAAAATTTATTTTATTTTACTAATTCTTTTAGTGTTTCCGAGATATTAAAGAGAAAAATAATAATTTATTTAAATAAATATAAAATTTATTTAGGAATTAAAAAAAATAATACAATTCATTACATCTATTCCACAGTTTTTATTGGAAGTAATGGTTTTTCAAACTTCAAACACTACTTTAACAATACATTAATTCCATCGTCATTTGACGAGTCGATAGTTCTGTGAAACTATATAATAATTTAAAAAAAAACTACTATTTTAAATGGTTACATTTTAATTTTACTAATATATTATATATTTTACATTCTAAATTTATTATTAAATATCATGCAAATTCAAAAGATTCATGAAAGATTAATGATGACTAACATGCAAATTCAAAGATAAAAGATAATAATAGTTTTTATGTGTATTGTAATTTTGTTTTTTGTGATGGAAATATTATTTTTCTGTAGTAATTTGTGAATAATACCGGAATCAAAGATATTTTGCTACTTGATACAGCAAAATTTATATGAATTCTTAAATGTCATCTTTTTCATATAAATAACAGATTATGTTGAATAATAAAAATAAAAATTCATTATTAAGTTACTTACTCATCTTTACATTTACTAATTTACTTAATTTATATATGTTATGTCCATTATTTTAAAAATTCTTATTTCATCTAATTTAGTTATTTAATTTTTTTTAATAATTATTATTTATATTTGTTGAAAATTAAAAGTATTTTTTTATAATAAGTTTTTTTGGAAAGAAAAAAATATATTATTTGGGGAATTCAAAAATAAGGCATCATTGTTAAAAGTAAAGAGTAGTGTTGGAGTCATGTTTTTGATCGTGTAAGAAAATAGGGTTTAAGTTAGATTAAGATTAAATTTTTTTATTTTTTTATTGTAAATTATTTTCTTAAGTCAACTTATGTATTTAATGTCAATAAAATTTATGAGAATTGATATATATATATATATATATATATATATATATATATATATATATATATATATATATATAAATCAATATAACAATTTATTTATTAAGATTGTACGTTGTTTCCGTGTGACGCACAGGTTACACACTAGTTCTCTATTAATTGCACCATTTTTCTAATAATTAGTTGAATAGTGAAGACATATTTTGATCCTTAAAAACAAAATTGTAGGATTCAATTTAATCCTTAAGAAAAATTAAAACAATTTTTAAAGTTTGAGAAAAATAAACTGAGACAATTCAATTTCTATATGAACCATCCTTAAAAAAAATTGTATAATTAGATTGTTAACAATAAAAGAATCCACAAATAATGTTGATATATTAAGTTCTAATGACTTAGTCAATAAGTAATTAGTTTCTATAACTAACAAACCACTTGTTCAATTCTCTGTATATATATTGAACCATCCTTATATCATTAAATTAGTTAATGAAATCAATAGATGAATCATCAGTCAATTACATTTTAATTATCGTGTTCAAAAATCTTTTTATAGTATCAATCGCTTGGACGATTTTTGGGTTTCCCTTTCTCTATTCCTTTGGCTGCAACAATGGCTTCAAAACCATATATCCCACCCCTTTCTCGACCGGTTTCAATAAAATCAGATGATAATTTTCTCACATGGAAACAACAAACAATTGCATCTCTCTAGGGTTTCAAAACGCAAATATTATTGAAGTTCAATATATCATGAAGAAGGGATTTTAATGAATGTATTACTGAATTGCATTGAAAACTTTGTAAAATATGTTACAAAGAGAAAAATTCATCTTATCTAAATGCCTAACTAAACAATCCTATATATAGGCACTTGAATTGGAATGTAAAGGAAAACAAAAATAACTTCCTAACTAACTTGCGTGATTATAACTGATCCTAACTATATATTAAAGGGAGCAATATATTCAATACTCTCCCTCAAGTTGGAGTGAAGATATCAAGCAAACCCAACTTGGATATGAGTTCATGAAATTGGACTCTTGGTAGTGCCTTTGTTGAAGGAACAACTAGTTGGGGCTTGGATGGAACGTGTATCAACTTGATGAAACCCAAATCAACATGCTCTCAAATGAAATGACAGTCATTGTCTATATGTTTTGACCTATCATGAGGTTTTAGATTGGGTGCTAAATATATTGCATAAATATTATCGTTGTATACCATAGTATTGGAAATATTAATCTCAAAGTTTCTTAATAGTTGCTTTATCCATAAAAATTCTAAAGTCAGTGTTTCTAGTGCCTTGTATTATGCTTTTGCTGATGACAGAGCCACTATGGATTTCTTCTTTGACTTCCATGAGATCAATGATTCTCTCAAAAAGACACTGTAAAATACTTATGTTTTTTATAAAGACAAAGACCAAGGAAAGTGATCAAGTTGCAAGCTCAAAAAGAAGTCAAACAATCAAAGTCAACTATGGTCAAATATGCTAGAAGTCTTATAAGGTGAAGGTATATGACGCAATCTAATATTCTTATATTTCAAATGCACATGAGAACCTTTCATTTTAACATATTCATCAAAAGAATTTTCAAAATGTCAAAATGCATGAACAATGTTTGAAAATCAAGTTTTTGACAAAAATCAATGTTGTATTCGATTACAACATGTGTAAAACACTTATGTTTTTTGATGAAAACAAAGACCAAGGAACGTGATCAAGTTGCAATCTCAAAAAGAAGTCAAATAATCGAAGTCAAATATGGTCAAACATACTAGAAGTTTTATAATGTAAAGGTACATGATGCAATCTAATATTCTTACATTTCAAATGCATATGAGAGAACCTTTCATTTTAGCATATCCATCAAAAGAATTTTCAAAGTGTCAAAAATGCATGAACAATATTTGGAAATAAAGATTTTGACAAAATTCAATGTTGTATTCGACTACAATATATTGTAGCCGAATACAAGTGATAAATTAGTAGCTAAAACTGAACATCTGTATTCGACTACGAGATGGTGTAGCCAAATACAAGTGTTAAGTCAATACCTGTAACATCCTCTAAATTTACTATTTAAAAATAACTAGAAATTATCAATATTATTCAATATTAAAATACGTGTGATAATTATTTGTCTTGTTCAACTTACATTAGTTGATAAAGTTATTAGTAATAATTATCTAGTAGAAACTAACAATGTACTTGAAATATGTTTCTTTTCACCCCAATTAAATTTAGTAAGTAATTATCAACTAAGTCTATATGTTATGTTTTATTTGTAGATTATAGTGAGTGACTCTATGGTATGGTCGTGCATAATTGAATGCTAAATGTGATATGTGTTGTTAACTCATGTTGCACTTAAGTAAATTATGAATGCTCTCTTCAATCTTGATTGTGGTAGTTTAGATAATGATTTGCTTATTCGTCACTACAAATTTCGAGGACGAAATTTCTTTAAGTTGGGTAGAATTGTAACATCCCAAATTTCATAATCAACTATTTTATTAATTAAATAGTATTTTAAAGAAATTAATTTGGTGTTAAAATTATTTTAGAATATATATTGATTAATTTTATAATTATTTGTCCTTATATGTGTGAGTTTCTTATGGTTTGATAATCATATATATATTTCATTTAATGAGTAATATAAATTATAAATATTATGTTTAGTTATTTAATTTATTTTCAAAAAATTATAATGGTATTTTAGCAAAAGTATTTTAGAGGATAAGATTTTGATTGAGTTTACATATAGATTTGCATTAGATATTTGTGGTGATATTTTCGTGTGCGTTAAACTATATAATGATTATGTCCATAGTTATATTTTAATTATTTAAGACTATTTACTATTTTAATTGTTTGTTTTATAAATAATTATCTTAAGAGAGTAGTAATATTGTGATTAATTTCTTTATTTCTATATATTTTCTATGATATGATGGTTTTATACTATTTATTGGGATTTAGTAATAAATATAAATTATTTATGTTAAATTTAATTATTTTATCATTTTGACTATTCTATAAATATGGTAGTATTTTTATATAATTATTTTGTAAAATAGTATAATAATAATTGTATTTAATATTTTGTGAATATGAGAGTTTTTGTTATTAATGTATTTTAAAATAGTAATTACTTAAATTACTTTTTATAAATATTAGTTTTGAAATATTGGTAATACGTTAGTAATGAAATTGTGTTAAAAATATTAGTTTTGGTAATTGTTGGTTTTATTTAAAATTAAAATAGTGATAATAATAATAATAATAATAATAATAATAATAATAATAATAATAATAATAATAATAATAATAATAATAATAATACCTCTTTATTCCTCATTTAGACCCAACACTAAGAAAAGAATAATGAAACCCTAGCCACTACTACAAACCCTATTTCACAAACCCTTCATAAGTAAAATTTTGTAAAGAGAAAGGAATACCAAAATCCTAGCCACCATCACCATCACCTCCTCTTTTTCGGCATCAAAAGCTTAGAACTTTTTTCCTTGTGAACGACTCTGTGGGGCTTAGAGCTTTGTACTAGGAAGGAAAGCGGCCAAGGTAAGGGATTTTCCCCACACAAATTATAGTTAGGCCGTTGGTTGATGGCATGAAATAAATTATATGTGATAAAATTTTAGTTTTATGATGAATATGAAATAAAGTTTGAATTTGTACCTTATATATGATAAAGTTTTAATTTTTATTATGTATATGAGTTGGTGTGTGAATTTTCTTGTTATATATATTAAAGTGTAAATTTTTATCGCTTATATGATATAAAGTTTCTATTTTTATGTGTATGTAGTAAAATTCATAATTTTTTTGATTATTTGTCTATGAATATGTGATACTCACGATATGGGTGTGCGTATGTTTCTTAATGATATGTGAATAAGGTGATGATTTTAAAAAGTTATTTTGAATGCATATGGCATGATTCTTAGTGGGATGTGTAGGAACATATCTATTTGATACTATATCTTCATGTCATGGCATATGCATCTTCGCAGGCGTTGCCTTAGTGGCAGGTTTATTTTCCCCATTGGTATGGTGATCATTTTGTGTGGAAGTTGCCTTAGTGGCAGGTTTATTTTCCCCATTGGTATGAGTGATTTTATGTGTGGAAGTTGCCTTAGTGGAAGGTTTTATATTCGGATCATGTAGTTATTAGGACCATGCATAGCATTGCATCGTCATGTGATGTTTTGATTGTGGTTAGTGTGTATTTAATGTGATAATAATTTTTCTTAAATGATTTGATGCTATAACGAGATATTGATTCTCCTTGAGTGATTTTGACTTTATAAAATGATTTTTCTTGAAAGGCTTTGTTATATTATGATGTGTTTGATACGACTATGTGTTGATTATTTGAGTATTCATTATACATATATTTTGATATACAATTTACCGGGTGACACATTTTTTTTCTTTTAAATTGGAAGTTTTTACGTTTATATGTTTGGTTTTATTCTTCTATATGTCTTGCTTTGGTTTTATGTGGACGATGGAAAAAACTGACCCTTACAACAACATTTTAGGTACTAATGAGTTCGAGGAGATTCAAGAGTAGTTAATGAGTATTGACGTTTGACGAACGTGGGGTAAACATGAGTTTTGCTTTCAAGACGATTTTGTAATAGTGGAATTGTCCAATATTTTTAAGTTCTTTTAATCTATTGTCACAAACTTTTAAAATGTACTAGAATTCTAGAAATATAGAAGTGGTTCCCTTCCATTAGGAATAATTGTCTTCACATTATTTTAATTTTGAATAAATATTTTTTTAATGATATTAAATAACGTGATTGTTACTAATTATATAAAGTGAATAACTGTTGAGTATTAGAAGAAAAAAAATTCATAATTTTTTTAAGCAATAAGTACTTTTTTAAGTAACGTTTTGGATTAAAAAAATCCGGGGCGTTACAATACCTAAAACTGAACATCTGTATTCGACTACCAGATGATGTAGTCGAATACAAGTGCTAAGTCAGTAGCTAAGAGTGCACATTTGTATTCGACTACAACCTGGTGTAGCCAAATACAACAAGTCAGTGGCAAGATTCACTCAGTTGTATTCGATTACAAGGTTTCGTATTTGAATACGATGTTAAAATTTTAAATAAAAATTGAATGTAGTCGAATACACACAAGCTGTAGTCGAATACAACTGCGAAACAGTGAAATTTTTCAATTCTGAAATGGTTATGGATCATTGCATATGGTCATCAAACCTCTAGGAACGATGGTCACTGATCTGAAGTGATCTCTATGGAGTATAAATACCCCATAACTTCAGTTATAAACACATCAATCCTGCTACCAAGTTTTGAACAACTTTGAACAATTGTCTAAAATATTCTCAAATTTATTTTTCATATTTCAAATACTTGCAATACATTTTCATATCATTAAGAAAGGTTCTCTAGTATACTTGAAATAATATTGGATTGATATCATTGTACAACTGTTAAACTCTTGTTCTTAGTCAAGAACATTTTGCTGAAAAATCATTGAAGTTATTATATTGTTTGTAAAGAATGTAGTGTAGTTTCTTCAAGTAGTCTAATCTAAGATATTCGTGTGCTATCTTAGGAAGTGTGTTAGAAGTTGGTAGCATAGATCCTATGGTGGGATTTGTACATGTTCTAATAATAGTGGAGAAATTTCTTGTAGTGTGCAAGAGGCTGGATGTACCCTTGGTCATAAGGGGAACCAGGATAGTATTGTTGAGTTCGTTATTTTTCTGCCATTTGCTTTTTGCCATACACTATCCTAATCAGAAAAATCAATCACTAAATCTCTAAAAACAAGAAAAAATTTAAACACCTAATTCACCTTCCCTCTTAAGTACGCCTCTGTTCTTACAACATGTAGTAGCCGAATACAGACTTAAGTCAATAGCTAAAACTGGACTTTTTTATTTGACTACGAGACAGTGCATTCGAATACAATTACTAAATCAGTAAATAAAATTGGACTTTTGTATTCGACTATGGGACAGTGTTTTCGAATACAAGTATTAAGTTAGTACCTAAAACTGCATATTTGTATTCGACTACAACATGATGTAGACGAATAAAAAACCAAGTCATTGGCAAAATTCACTCATATGTATTCGAATACAAGAATGTGTATTCAAATACAAGCTTCTAAATTGAAATAAAACTGAACTTTACAAAGAGTTGCATTCGACTATAGTCTTGCTCTAGGTGAATACAATTGCGAAACAATGCAATTTTTCAATTTAGATTCAACCTGGATCATTGCATATGCTCATCAAACCTCTAGGAATGATTGCCACTGAGTTCAAGCGACGTCTAAGGAGTATAAATACTTTACAGCTTCATACTTAATGGATTACACTTTTTCAATATCTTAATATCAATCTTAGATCAAATTTCATCAAACTTTCTAAAATATTTTGATTTATTCAAAGTCTCACTTTCATATTTCAAGTACATATTTTACATTGTCATATAATTGAGAAAGATTCTCTATTGTACTCGAAATTATATTAGACTATTATCATTGTACTTAATTGTTATACACTATTGATCTTAGTCAATGTCATTATTGTAAACCATTCCAGTTATTGTGTAAATTGAGGAAAGTAGTGTTCTTTCTTCAAGTGTTGCAAATTAAGATAGTAGTGTGCTATCTTAGGATGATTGTTAAGAGTTTGTAATAGAGGTCCTAGGGTGGGACTTGTACTTATTCTAACAATAGTGGAAAATCTCTTGTGGTGTGCAAGAGGACTAGATGTACCATTGGTTATAAAAGGAACCATGACAAACTGTTGTGTTCTTTATCTTTCTACCATTTACATTTTTACATACATCAATCCTGAACAGAAAAATAATCCGCTAAGTCTCTAAAAACCAGAAAAATTTATATATACCTAATTCACCCCATTCCTCTTAGGTGCGCCTATGTTCTTACAAACACAAAACCCAATAGTTTATTTTCTTGTTGTTCTGCAGCTTCCCCAGTCCGCGTCAACATAAGCTACAATTTTAAAACTAGGAGTAGTAGGAAACAAAAGGCCTAGACTTGGACAAGATTTTAAGTATTTCAAAATATGATAAACAACTTGTAAATGACTTTTTCCAGGTTTACTCATGTATTGGCCAAGTCTATTGAAAGGAAAGAATATGTTTGGTTGTGAAACAATGAGGTACATGAATCTACCAATTAGTCTTCTATAGACAGTGGGATCATCTAAAATTTGCGTATCCTCATAAAAAGATAGATTTGGCTCCATAGAAGTTGGTAAAGGTATGGCATCAATAAAACAAGTTTCTTCAAGTAATTGGAGTGTATACTTTCTTTGGCACAATGAATGTCTTTTGTGATTTTTCTATTTCAAGCCCAAGAACGTATTTTTAAATCACTAATTATTTTAAGTTTGAAATGTTGTGCCAAAATGTTTTGAGATTCATGTAAAACAACTTGATTTGGACTAGTCAAAATTTATCATCAACATAAACTAAGAGAATGATAAGAGATGAACTTGAACCTTTTGTAAAAAGGGAACTATCAACCATGCTTCTAGTGAAACTATGTTTTTGAACAATGGAAGAAAACATGTTAAACCATTGCCTAGAGGCTTATCTCAACCCATAAAAGGATTTATAAAGCTTACAAACCATGTTATCCCCCTTAGTTGGATACCCTTGTGGTAATTGCATAAAAATTTCTTCATCTAAAACGCCATTCAAGAAGGCATTGTTTAAGTCAAGCTGCAACAAGTGCCACTTTTGTTGTGCAGTTAGTGTTATTTTGTTGTATGTATCCATTTGCAACAAGTTTGAGTGCAAGAAATAAGATATTTCTTTAACAGAAAAATATGAAGCCCATTGTTTTGATGAAATCACATGTGAATGTCAGTCAAATCTTAGAAGCAGAGTTCGACTAGATAGAAGAAGCTTGAATTTCTTTCAAAATATAATTGAGCATCCAAGAAGTTACAAGGCTATTGTTGCGTCACCATGCAAGAAATTGAGGATAGTTATCAATATGTGGTGTGATGGAACCATATGCAAAATCCAATTTGTTGCGACCAATAAGTGCCATCATCAATGCATGATGCCAAAAACCATAGTTTTTTTCCTATAAGAGGATGGGTAACAAGAACAAGACCATGATTATTCGAATGGCATTGTTTTTGTTGTGATTGTCGTGTGGACCCTCCATGATTGAAGAAGAAGAAGAAGAAGAAAAATGAGAAGGATAAAAGAAACTATATGGCCTCTAGTACCATATTGAAGTTCAATATATCATGAAGAATTTTTTTTACTAGATGTATTATTGAATTGCATTAGAAACATTGTGAAAAGATGTTACAAAGAGAAAAATTCATCTTATCTAAATTTCTAACTAAACAACCCTATATATAGGCACTCGAATTGGAATGAAAAGGAAAACAAAAATAACTTCCTAATTAACTTGCCCAGTGATCCTAACTTGCACACGAGGATGGTAAACATTGACCATGCCTTTTAAATTTGGCAAACAATTGAATTTTGACACCCTTTCTATAAAATTAAGTTCCTACAAGGGACAATTTGGTTCATCTCAATAATAAAAAAGAAACAATTTGATCCCTACAAGAAAAAATGTCTTTAAATAACTTGTTATTCAACAAATCACTCTTTTTTTTCTTCTTTAACATTCAAATAATCATCATTTCCAAAGATATATCATTGTAATTGTGAATTAAGTAGTATTTATCTTGTCTTTAATTTGTTGGTACTATATTTTAGAATAGTGAAATTTTTAAAATTTTGAATATTGAAGTTAATATTGTGGATATTTTTTAATCATAAATCTTTTGTAATCATGATTATTTTTTAAAAGAAATTCGATATGTTATAATTTTTTTTTAGAATTTTCGAGTGTTGTTAATATTTAATTGAATATGTTTGTCATTAAATTGTTTTGTTTGAACGCTATAAAAGTAAAAGAAATAAATGGAGTATTTATTAAAAATAAACTAGTAAGAATTATATTGTCTCTTTTTAATTATTGTCAAAGATTAAATTATTTCTTTTTAATTATTGTTAGGATTTAGTTGTCTCTTTTCTCACGATGTCTCATGTTGAGACTGAATTGTTTTTATTTATTTTTCATAAAAACTCAAAGTTGTGTTTATTTTTATCAGACATTAAATTAAGTCATGTCGTAGTTTTCATATAGACAAAAAATGAATTTCATCCTTTGTTTCCGAGTTTATTTTATTATAATCTTTAGGGTTAAAATTCTTCAATAATATACAATTTCATTGAGAATATTTGAAGAATTTTGTGTTTTAATTGAATTGTTTTAAAGAAAGTTAGTTTAGATACAACAATATAAACATTCACAAATATAAGCTACATCAATTTTGACACAAAAAAAAAAAAAAAATAAGTGACTAACGTTAAAAATAAATTAAGATAAATGGTAAAAAGAATACCATTTTACCAAATTGTAGAGACTTCTTTAAATAAATATTGACGTATTAGTTAAACTATAAATTATATTATCTATTTTTCTTAAAATAAAACTTTCATTAAAGCTTGAAGAAGAGAAGAGAAAAAATTAAATGCAACTCAACTCTCATCGAATTGCTTAAGTGATCAATAACTTCTTAATGATCAAGGTCGACAAATGGTTTGGTCAGTTAGAAATCCATGAATTAAAGAGTAAGATTATATCAAGGCCTAATTGTAGTTTTGCTCCCTCTATTTTTATTAATTTACGAAATTGATTATTTTATTTTAAAAATCAAGAGTTTTGGCCTTTATCGTATTTTTAAACTAAAAAATAAAGATTTGATATATTGTAAATAAAATGAGATACAAGTCTATGATATGAAATCATCTAGATGCATTAATTATTCATATGTTTTTAATTAAATTACAAATATGAAAAATTTCTGAAGTTAAAAGTTAAGTTTTTACAGTATTTTATTCTGATTTTATGGATATTAATAATTCTATATCATCGTATCATATGATACATTATTTAAAACATGTCATGTCGTTATTTTTTAGTTGAAAAATTATTAAGAGAAACCAAAATTGTCGACTTTTAGAATAAATGATCAATTTTGTGAATCAATTAAAATAGAGAGATCAAAAATACAATTAAAATTTATATTAATAAACAAGATAGAGAAAATATCCATACTCTTGAAAATTCGTGTTGAAAATATATTGAATTAATTGAAAAAATTATGTGAAATTAATGATTAACTCTTGCTAACAACCTTTAACTAACTCATAAATAAATGAGTTACAAATCAATTTCCTACTATCTATCTAACTTTGATGTCCTGTATGGTCCATTCAATCCGAGCTAATTAAGAGGGAAGTCTTTTACTTATCCATCAAGAGTTAAGAGGTAGGGGACATAATATTTTCTTATGGCTGGAGGGAAAGTTAGAGAGTATAGTTTGTTTTAAAAGAATAGGAGGGAAGCCATTCAATCTGCACAATAACAAAAACACCATGACAATTTTAATTGGATATGTTAAAACTACTTCTTCTTTGCTTTTGAATCATTTAAGTCAAAATACATCTAATACTTGTCCTTTAAATTATGTGAAAATATCATATTTGTCACTGTTTTTTATTTATAAAGTTAGTCCTTTAAGTTCCTACAAGTTATAATGTTCAACTATTTTTAGTATTATTTTTATTTCAATAAATTTTATCTAGAGATTTTTAAAATTTTACTATAAAGTTTGTTATTAATCATATCATCAACAACATAATAACTTTTTATGTCATTTCATGATAAAGATTATGAGAATTTGACATTTAAGTTCAAACATCCTAAAATATTTATCACTTATATTTTCTCTTGTTTAATTATTTTTTTAAAAATTGATTGAAGTTTTATATTCTTAGGATTATAACTATCAAAATCTCAGAAGAATTACATGAGTTTATTGAAAAAATTAAAAACAATTAAATTTAAATTTTGTTATATACATCTTTTGAAGCCAAATCCTATAAAAAGACACTATCTAAGGCTAGAGTGAATGTGTGTGTCTTTAGATGAAACAATTAACGTTTCAAAGAGTTTTGGTTCATTTGATACAATAATTGTTTGTATAAGTCATGTTGGTTTTGAGTCTCAATTCCAAAAGGCATTTACTCATACAAAAGTCAAAGAATTTCACGTAAAAGTTGCTTCTATGATGTGTTTCTACTGCTTTCTTAGATGGAATGAATGATTTGAATTCAAAATTGTGTTATAGAAAGTAAAAAAAAAAAAAAGTATATGATAAGTTCATAGATATAATATTGAAAGTATTCTTTGATGAGAAATACTTCGGAATACAATGCATATATATGTTGTTTACTTGAGTTTGAAGGTATTTAATTAAGCTCATAAGTAAAAGTCATTCAGTTTATATTTTGTCAAAGGAAGGATATTAAAGAAGACATACACTTATTAATTGTGGTTTTGTTCCTATACACCTCTAAAAAAACGGCTTCTAAAATTGATGAGATTGTGAAGAAGCAACGCGTGTTTAAGGCGGCAATAGAATGACTTGATGATCGGGGGTCGTGCTTACTCTTAGAATTTAGGATAGGTGCTATCTAATTCTCCAAAATTGGCTTATAAAAATAGGAATATCCACTATTTATAAATACTTTATTATATTTTATATATTCGTTTAAAAAATTTGGAGACTTTATTTTAATTTTAAAAATTAAATCTTATAGACATATCAATGTACATAACACATATCAATCTATGCATGTCATTGTTTAGGTTAATTTATGTAATAAGAAAAAATATAAAGATAGATAACATGGCACCTTTATATATTAGACTAAAATATATATTTTGAAAATGATAGCAATTAACCACAATTTTACCCATACAAATAATTCTACTCATAATACACTCATTATAGAACTCAAAATTACAACCACAATATCATATTAATTTGCATATCTATTAACATCTCTGTCATTATCAAATTAATGGAAAATTCATCAAAACCAATTAACATGTATCAAACCCCACCAACCATAATTATCTTATAGACATGTATAATTTGATTTTCACACACTTGTCACAATTAATAATTATTTATTTTTTTCAATTTTTTTAACATAAATATTTTTTTCTATAAAATTTAAGTACATTCACCCGTATCCATGTATACATTTTTCCCCAAAACCATACATCAAATAACAAATTTAACTTTTAAAACAAATATTCTATATTTATCCATAGAAATATTTTTTTTTCGAGTATCAACACTCATAAAATAAATAATTATCACACTTATACTATAAAATACAACACATTTTGCTTGTGATTTTTTTTCTAAAAGATTTTAGTTTTGATTGCAAAACAAGCAAAAGTATATATGTTATGTCTAAATAATGTGAGTGAGTTATCATTTGTAACAGAATGTCATGCTATCCTTTAATTGGGTCAAATTCAACTAACACTTCAAAACAAATTTCCCATGTTAAGGGTCTAGTTGTACAAGTTAATTGCCGATACTAATAATTTACCTCCCGGTAAACATGCTTTAAATTGCTTGTGATTTTTTGCTAACGATTTTAGTTTTAAATGCAAAATTCTCATCTGTATATGTAAAGGGTCTGGTTGTACACGTTAATTGGCTATCCTAATAATTTATCTTAAATGTGAGACTTAACAGTTACAATTCGAAAATAACAATAGAAAACGGATCTTTCATTAAAGTGTTTGGACAAAAGAGTGATCATAACTAATAACTTTGCTTAAAAAAATCTTAGCTAAAGAAAATAATTTAACGATCATAATAACATTCAGAAGGAAAAGAGTATAATACATGTCTGAAGTATCTGGAAAAATAACAAAGAGAATTAGAAAACCACTCCACTAACACCACAACCAGATTACATGTGGCAGATAAGAATTACATATGAATTGAAAGACATATATCAAACCAAATGTTTAGAAAGGATATCATGATAAAATGCTAAATCAGCATCGATCTAGAATTATATAAACAAATCATAAAAATAAAATACAAAAATATAAAAGAATTGAATGGAACAGATATGACAAACAACTTAATATTTGTAACAGCACTCTTTACCTAAAATAACAAACAACAAATCACACTAATTCAGGTACACAAAATCAGAATTGCATTAGTACAAACCCAGTGGCAATGATTTTTCACTAGAAAACCTCTAAAATAGAAAAACATCAACATTTTGAAGTCAATCAGGTAAAAAACAAAATTTTCATAAATTGATATATATCATACATAGACATCAAATAGTTAAAAATCCAAGTAATAAAAAATTATCTTCCAATAAGCATTTGCTTAATGTCCTGAACTTGACATTCTACTCATCAAGTGGTGATCAGATTGATGAACTTCGTCGAACTCTTTGACTCTTCTTCCAATTTGTCCATCCACCTTGAAACTTCCATTTGAGTTTGAATCCGTCAACTCCACAACACCATGTAGAAACACCTTGATTCTTTTGATTTTAGTTTTTTCGGAAACAACTTCAATCTCGAATTGAATAGAAGAACAAGTTGTCCTTCCTAGAATTCCTTGAACTGAATCTTTTTTGTCATGCCACTTTGTTTTTTCTTTATAGATCTTCGTATGCAAAATTTCCTCCTCAAACTCGTGAAGTTGAAGAATTCTATATTTTCATGTCTTGGCCGTGTCAAAATTCAAATACTTTATAGCCCAAAATGTCTGATGCTCCAACTAAAGTGGTAAATGACACGTCTTACCATACACAATTTTATATGGTGACATACCGAGAGGGTTCTTGAAAGCTATTCGGTAGGCCCAAAGTGCATCATCAAGTTTCATTGACCAATCCTTTCTTGAAGCATTGATTGTCTTCTCTGGAATTTGCTTAATATGCACATTGGATGCTTCAACTTGTCCGCAAGTTTGCAGGTCATATAGGGTTGTCACCCTGTGGTGTACATTATATTTTTTTAGAAGGACATCCATCTTCCAATTAAGAAAATGAGGGTCCTAGTCACAAATCAAAGCTCTAGGTACCCCCAAAATGCGCAAAAATGTTCTTCTATAGAAATGCTATCACTTGTTGTGAATCACTGGTTGGGGTAGCAATAGCTTCAACCAACTTAGAGACATAATCCACAACCAACAATATATAAACTTTTGTGTAAGAGGATGGAAATAGACCCATGAAATCAATATCGCACACATTAAAAACTTTTACCGCCAACATATGATTTTGAGGCATCTCATTTCATTTTGAAATGTTACTGGGGGACTGACATCAATCACACTTCTTCACATAGTTGAATGCATCTTTGAACAGTGAGGACCAAAACAATCCTGATTGAAGGACCTTTGTTTTAGTTCGATTTCCACTAAAGTGACCCCCATAATAAGAGTCATGGAAATGCCACAATACATTTTCTTTCTCTTCCTAGGGAACACATCTCCGCATCAACCCATCAACTCTTTTTTTGTACAAAAAGGTTCATACCACACATAGATTTTTGCATCATGGATGAAATTATTTCGTTGTAGGTAGGTAAAATTAGATGAAATTGTCTCCCACACCTTATAATTTGCAAAGTCAGCAAACCATGGTGAGTTGGTAATTGCAAAGATGGGTTCATCAACATAAACTATAGTCGATAATTCCTTTTTAGTTATGGTATAATTAAGTTGTGCAAGATTCAAAACATAGCTAACATAGTAAATTGCACGCAACAACTTATCATTTCTTTGTCCCAGTATTGCCCTAACAACAACGTAACTTGCATCACACATGATTTCAAAATATAGTGACCAGTCTGGTGCAATGACAATGAGGTAGTTATCAACTTATTTTTCATGATATTAAATGCATTCAACAATCCTCATGGAATTTGAAAAGTGAGTATTTCACAAGTTTATAAGAGGTTTGGAAACTTTTGAAAAATCTTTTATGAACCTCCTATAAAATTCAGCATGGTCTAAAAATCTTATAATGTCTTTTTCGTTGGTAGGAGGGGGAAGTTTTTCAATAACTTCAACTTTGGCCTTGTCAACCTCGATCCCTTTGTGGAAGATTCAGTGGCCTAACACAATTCCCTCTTTTACCATAAACTGACATTTTTCCCAATTATGGACCAATTCAAAAGATGAATCGAAAACAAAAAAGTCGTCCATAAAAACTTCTATATGTTTTTCAATCATATTGAAAAATATGGACATCATGCACTTTTGAAATTTGGTGGGCACATTACATAATCCAAATAGCATCCCCTGATAAGCAAGCATCCCATAAGGACCTATAAAGGCGATTTCCTCTTAATCCTTTGGTGCAACAACAATATGATTATACCTGGAATAACCACATAAAAAGCAGTAGTAATCATGTTTTACTAACCTCTCATGCATCTAATCAATAAAAAAGTGTGGGAATGATCTTTCCTCGTAGTAATGTTCAATCTCTTATAATCAATACAAACTTTCTATCCTATACCAGTCTGAGTACCCATTAACTCATTATTTTCATTCATGATGATGACAATGTTAGAACCAAGTTGGTTGAAGAACTATGACTCGAAATAATTTAATGCACTAACGTTCTAATTAAGTGTGCAGTTCCCAAATGAAGTTAATTTTATAGGATATTATTTTGTATCCTGTGATATATGGACAAAGATAAAGGAATACCAAGAATCTGCCTCTATTCTATATTTTGAGTCTAGCAAATGCACTTTGAAACGCGCCTCTAGCAACTCCAGTAATAATAGCTATGCTAATTTTGTTTGGCTTGGATGAATACAACAAACATCTGATCGTCTGACTCTGATAATCGCATTAAGAAATTTGATCGTTTGACTCTGATTCATAATGTATGCTCTGATTAAAGTCCAAGCTCTAATAAAAGTCAACGCTCCAAAAAAGACAAAGCTTTTGTGCATCATTTGATGAACATCCTGAATCTGTTACTTGTCTGAAGGTCTCTGAGACATGCTCTGATCATCGTGTCATTTGCTTCCTCTGTCGTCATACCAAGATACGCTAAATCAATTACAAGGATTCAGTGTGGAAATTTTTCTATGGAAAATCAATCTCAAAAAGATTTGATGCGAAACTTTATGATATATGTTGATTTCTTGCAATCAGGACAACAACTAGAAACCCTAAATGTTCCCTATAAAAGGAACTACATTTCTCACTTGAATTAAAACAACAAGAAACACATTGCTGTAAGCATATACAGTCGCCTCTAAAATTGTGGTCTTAATCATTTAATTAACCTAAGTGCTAAGATACGTTTATGAGATTACAACTTTGTAAAACTTATTTTGTGAGAGATTTTTCAAAAAATCGAAACTTATTCTCTTGTAACTTATCCCAATAGTGGTTGTTTTCTTCAACAGTTTGACTGTACTAAGTCATAAGGTTGAGAAGACTTGAACACATTTAGTTTGAATAGTAAGTGTTCAATGAAAGTGTAATTCAATAGTGAACTAATGGATCAAATCCTTCAAGTTAAAAGGACTGAACATAGCAACCGTGTTGGTGGTGAACCAAGATAAATTTTTTGTGTTAGTATTTTTTGTTTTTTGTTCATCTACTCTATTTTCTTTACTTTAGTTAGTCACATTAAAAAGATTTAAAAAAAAGAACACAATTCAAACCCTCTTTTCTTTTGTTCCTCCTTCTACAGATAGTCCTGCCTTTTTTAGAGACAACTTGGACGAGACTCACCCAAGAGCTATTTGAAGTAGGATAGATGAGACAAATTACTAAGAGCTTTACGACTTCTTTCTTCCTAATCACCCATTTCATTTCGGAATTCAATCTTATTTGTGGTTGTACGACCTATTTGTGGTTGTCCTCCATCAAGATATTAAGCATACAAAAATTAGGACTTGTTCTCTTCAAATCCTCAATGCACCAATCGATGGTACCTTTATGCTATCACAAAATTCTCAACAATTTATCTTCTTGTAACTCATGCAAGCTTGCATTAATGATAGTTGGATTCTCATTTCTCTCACCAAGGAATATATATTTCAAGTGAGGTGGAAATTGCTTGAGCTTAGTTATAGGTGTTATTTTCTTTTTCTCTACAAATGCTTCTTATTTCCCTTTCAAATCCTCCCATCTTGTATCGAAGTGGGGGGGAGGGGTAAGAAGGTGATGCTTCTAACACGACTAACACATATTCACTCTTGGATCTTCGTTATCTTTAACAAAATCATGGGATAAGCATAAAATCCTTTCTAATGGCAAAATAGTTACTTGTGAAGTTGCAAACACGGAAAGGGGGGTTGAATTGTGTTTGCCGAAGTTGATAAGTTTTTTTATAATTTATAAATAGATAAAGAAACTCGTTTGGTTATGGTGACTTACTTGAAATAGAAGCAATTTGATTCAGAAGCAACAAACAATGAAAGCATAAATAATTTGACACATAGCTTTATCTTGGTTCACCATTTCTTGGCTACATCCAGTCCCTTCATTCATAAGACTTTAATCCACTAATTCAAATACCATGAATTACAAAGCACCTGACCATCCAAGCCAGTCTTCCTAAACAGTCTGACAACCCCAGACTTTTGAGGAACTAACCACCTTGACCCTACAAGCCAAGTCTTCTCCTAAAAACCTAACAACCCCAGATTGAAGAATGAACTAAACCAATATCGGATCGGATACAGAAGATTGAAACTTGAGTAGTTACTTATAACAAAGCTGATAATAATAATAACTCACACACTCTAAGAAAAGAACACTTAGAAAATATTTATAATCTAAACAAGTGTTTCTCTCTTTGAACTCTAAGATTAATTGAGAACTTTGAGCTTGAGTTACTCTTTTCTATTTTTCGATACTATTCTTCTTCCGCCTTGAGTATCTATTTATAGTGAATAATTGAGCTTCAATTTAATCTTTGTTTAATTCTCAATTGTATCTTGTTCAAATTAAGTTTGTAAAGTCTTCAAATTGATTCTATTTCTATTTTGTGTAGATTGATCAGTTTGTAAATTCTTCAAATAAACTCTTCTTCAATTTATGATCAAATATTTTTCAAATCTTCATTAAATGTTGATCAAATATTCTTCAAATCTTCATTAAATGTTGATCGAATATTCTTCAAATCTTCATTAAATGTTGATCAAATATTCTTCAAATCTTCATTAAATGTTGATCAAATATTCTTCAATCTTCATTAAATATTTATCATATCTTCTTTTCAACTTGGTCAAAGATTTTCTTCAATTATAAATATGAATCAAATCTTATTTTATATTTTCATCAATTATAAATTTGAATCAAATCTTATTTTAGATTTTCTTCAATTATAAATTTGAATCAAATCTTATTTAAGATTTTCTTCAATTACATGAATCTTCTTTCATACTCTTTGAAGTCAAATATATTGTTTTCATAAAATATTTTTGTTAACATCAAAACTCTAAATGTAAAACCAACTTGGTTCCAAAAAATTGTTGTTCAACTATTTCTTTGACTATCGAATCGGGAATCTCAATGTTATTGCACCATTATCTTTATTTTGGATGCTTCATGGCTTTAAGAATATTAAATGTGAAAATTTCCTCACTTAGCTTCAAGTTTAAGGTGACATCCTCCATATCAATCATAGCTCTCCCTATTACCATGAATGATCTCTCAAAGATCAAAGGAATACTAATGTCTTCCTCTATGTCTAGTTCCACAAAATACATAGGAAAAATGAATTTATCTACTTTCACTAGCATATCTTCAACCACCACATATGGGTGTTTCATTGAGCATCCATAAACTATAATATCAATTGTGTGTCGTTGACACTCCCAATGCCCAACCTTATTATAGATAGTGTTAGAATATTAGAAAATATCTTATAATATCTCTTATATTATATTAGAGTATCTTGAGTTATTTCCTATTATCAATTTATAATCCGAGAGATATCTTAGAATATCTCTCATTATTATTATGGTTTGTTTCTAATTTAGGATTGAGTCTATGTTTCTCTTTAAATAGAGATTAATATTGAGTCTTTTATAATCAAGTTAGCATAAAACTATTATCAATAATATTCGAACCCTTATTATTTTCTCTCATCATTTTCTCTAAATTCCCACAACTTCAACATGGTATCTAGAGCCTAATTTGATCATCCTTGAACGATTATGCCTCTATTACGATGTCGAGTTCCCAACAGTTAGGGAATATAATCATAGTTTCTTTTTTCCAACATTTTGATACTGGTTTCAATTGTTTTCATTCAACTCGCGACTGCCGCCTTGACCGCCACTATTTCCGATGACTTTTCTGGAAAACGACATCTCCATCAACTTTGCCTCTTCCAGATCGATCCACACCTCAAAGCGCACCGTTGAAAGCCACCGCACACGCCTCATTGTCCACCGCGCGTTAGATCCATGCACAGCCTCTCTTCACTACGCGTGATGGCATGTCCAACAATCGTTTTAGACGTGACCTTTTTTGTTGAACTCGTGTTGGTCTCACGGTTCCAGATATTCCCTTACTTTCCAATTTTGATCAACGAAAATATGTGTTATTATTTAAATAGTTGTTATCTCTCCTGTTTTTGACGCATTTTCTCGCTGTGTTTATCGATCACGGTTTCATTTCATTAGAGTCGCACTGCTTCTTCTTCTGGGTTTGTCGTGCAATTTAGTTTTTACTAATAGATAATAACAATGGCTTTTATTTCCACTGACAATCATTTTGGTGGTGTCCCTTTTTCCACAGATGAATCATATTAGTCATAACTTCTTTTTTCATTGATGATCATTCTGACATTGTTTTTTATTTTCATGGCTCACACTTTAGCATGGAAATTTATCCCAGATGCACTGGCCCCACCTTTGTCCCAAATGTATTGGTCTTGCCTTTCTCTTCTGGAAGCACACCTCTTCAATATTATTGGTTTGAAGCTTCCAAATACAATTTTTAGAAGAACGAACTTTGCTTTGTTCAATTGCTTGCCATGAATTTCTCTCAGGCTGATGATAATTTCGGCTATCTGGCTAGGCTGTATTTATAGCAATTATCTCCGACTTCACCAGCAACCCTAGGTTGTTTTCCTTTTTTTATTTATTATTATGTGGAAAAAAAACATTGTTTTCTAGTAACAAACTAAAACTTAGTAAGCTTTAGGTTAAGAGGGTGTTACAATAGTAAAAAATATCTTATAATATCTTTTATATTATATTAGAGTATCTCGAGTTATTTCTTATGATCAATTTATAATCAGAGAGATATCTTAGAATATCTCTTATTATTATTATTATTATTATTATTATTATTATTATTATTATTATTATTATTATTATTATTATTATTATTATTATTATTATTATTTGTTCCTGATTTAGGATTGAGTCTATGTTTCTCTATAAATAGATATTAGTATTGAGTCTTTTCTAATCAAGTTAGCATAAAACTATTGTCAATAATATTCAAACTCTTATTATTTGCTCTCATCCTTTTCTCTAAAATTCCACAACTTCAACAGATAGAAAGGAGCATGAGACTCACACTAGTTCAAGATCACACAAGAACTTCCCAAAATTTCTATTCCCAATAATATAAGGAATAAATAAGCTTCCAAGATGCTTGAGCTTAGGTGGCAGTTTCCATGTAGAATAGCATTGCACTCTTCACTAAGCCTCACTATTTCACATCCAATTTATCTTTTCTTTGGCATGATCTACTTCATGAACTTGGCGTATATAGATATATGTTTTAGTGTTTATGTAAAATGAACGTTAATTTGTAGTTTTTTAAAAATATCAAGAAACTTATGAAATTGTTTTTCAGTTTCCTCCTTTTTTTAATCTTTAAGGAAGCAGAAGTCGAATTTCAGGCTTAGGCAAGGCCTCGTTTTTCGGCACCACATGTTATTCTCACTTTTCAAGAGCGATGTCCTCCTCAACCGGTGTAAGGATGACCTTTTCCCCCTATTGAGTTATAATTGAAGCACTCCCACCTTTTTTGAGTAGTCCTCAAACCATTATAGAATATTTGCATTTGAGAAGTGCCTTCATAAGCATGATTGGGGCATCGTGCTAGTAAACTCGTGAACCCCTTGTAAGTGTCAAAAGGAGATTCTCCTTCTTTTTGTTTGTAACCATAAATCTCTTGCTTTTTCTAAAGAACATAGTTGGAGGGAAGTATTGTTCCAAGAACTTATCTTCAAGGTCACTCAATGTGGTGATACTACTATAGGATAAAAAATTTAACCACTCCTTAGCATTATATTTCAAGGGCAATCGAAATAGTCTCAACCTCTTAGCTTCTTCAGAGTTACCATCCACGTTCACCGTTTCACATAGTTTAATAAAGTTTGTGATATGTATGTTGGCATCTCCCTCAAGTCTTGGTACAAAGCGGGACATATTTCAAACTTGCTAACAGTAACTGGTTAGTAATGGATGGCCAATTGAGTACAATTTCGATCCAAATTCCCATACTCGTCAAGGGTATATTTATGATGGTGGTTCGAACATCTCCTCACATGTGAAGAATTCCCCAAGATCCTCACTGGTGAAGAATTCCTCAATTTTCCATTGAATCTTTCTTTTGATGTATTCAAGTCATTTATGAAAATGTTCTTCTTTGTATCATTTTCTTTATGGATAATGAAGATCGTCACTTTCTTTAATTTATCAAATGTTTCTATTTAAATACTAAATAATTTATTTGTTAGGAATAGAGTCGTACGATATAATAGTCGTTTTGTAATAGTACATTGAGCTATTGAAGGACATGTATCATTTATAGTACTATGTTAGGTTGTTGTTGAACTATTAAAAGGATTAACAACATTCTTATCTTGATGTTTTATGTTATGGAGCCACGTCACATGTATTATTGATTAGAAGAACAAAATTCTTTCTTAGATGAATTTTGTCTTCAAACGAATAATAATTATCCGTTGACTTGTTGACTCAAAGGCATTGACTTCTTCATATGGTAGCTTTACCAGAGAAACTACTTCTTCATACCGACGTTCTAGAATTATTAACTTATTTAGAGGATTTGACTTTCATAAGAGCATTGACTTTCTCAAATGCTTATTTTGTTAGAGGATTTTGTGACTTAAATATCACAGATCTTTCTTCTTATAGTCTTGAATCAGAGGATGAACAAGAGTTTTGACTTATGGTTGACTTTTGTCAAAGACAGATGATCATAGTTAGCACTCTTTTGCTTTGCGATCAAAGAAACATTTGTTGATTATTTTTCATTTTCCTCTAAGCTTTGACTCAAAGTATAAGTTGTCAAATGCTTGTTGCCAGGCTCTTGTGAATATTACCTTAGTGAATCGTTTGTTGCAATTAAATGAAGATACACTTTGTAACATTATTAAAGACTTTCTTATATTATGATTTTCTCTAGTAGTAAACATAATTAATTTTTTATTAGATAATAATATTTTTTGTATTAATAACACTCAAACTATTATTCATAATTTACTCATAATTTATACTATCTTAAAATAGATAATCACTAATATAAATTTTATCTTCTAATTTAATCTGCAGACTATCAACCATAGTTAGAAGATAATTATTTTTTGTTATCATCAATAAGAGGATTGTAGTTAAACCAATTTTACACCTATAAATAAAATATTCACAAAGCTCAATATCCTCCATTGTATATTACACACAAAACTCCATTAACTTGTCATAGGATTTCTCTAAGTTGATTTTAATCACCATTCAATCTTTCTTACCCTTCTTACTTCTCATAGAATAAAGAACCTCGTGTGCAACAACCTATGACGATTAGGCACAAAACTACTCTGACAAAGGCTTACCAGATTCTCAATCACTATACCTAACTTTCGAACTAAAATTTCAATAGTGTATTTATAAGAAACATTACAAAGACTAAAAGATTGAATTTGCTTCATAGATATAGCATGCTCCACCTTAAGAATCAAAGTAATCAAGGTTTCATTTAGATTAGCCACTTTAGTAGGATAAATAAATGTTCCATAATTAAATTCATCAAGAAATAACCAATAACTTTCCACTAGGATTGATAAAAGATAGCTTGAAAACCATCCATATCTAGAACTTTAAAGACAACCGTACTACAAACAATATTGCTTATCTCTTCTTTAGACACCATAGCACCAAACATCATCAACAAATTTTTCTATCTTACATAAGACCCCCGCCTCAATTTCTTTGGTAAAAGGGGTCTCATATAATAATACTATTTGTTAGAGTATCAGTGGTATGCGGAAGCACAAGATCTAATCAATTGAGAACAAAGAGAAGTAAAATAATAACAAGAGATGAACACACAGGATTTAACGTGGAAAAACCCCCCTTAGTGTAAGAGGTAAAAAACCACGGGCGCTCAAGAGCAAAGTTCCACTATGTAAAAGAGAGTACAAGATATCCTCTTATAATGCTGAGGACAAAGAAAGAACAATATTTTTCACTTAATATTTTCTCTCACAAAATAAATTCTCAAATGGAATAAAGAGCTCTCAAATGGCTTTGTATTGTTGATGTGTGTTGATCATTTTATGCCTTCTGTGTGTTGCCTTTTATAGTCATGTAGAGTACCTTCTTCATCATGAAGTAATGTGACATGTGGCAATGAACATGCAAATAAGGAGGAGGTGTGTAGCATGTAACAAAAGGCTAGGGAACATTTCGGTGAAGCAAGGCAAAGTTGCTGGAGAAAGCTTCAGCATTAAGGACTTAACATTGGCCACAAATTAAATAGCTTATAGATGAGGAAAGTAAATGAGAGCCACATATCTCAACAATCTCCACCTTGGCTCGAATTCAACAAATTGCTCAACGCCAAATAAAGCCCCAAAGGGCGTTCAAGTACTGTAAAGACCAACCAAGTCTAAGCAATGCTGAAACTTGATATTTGGAAGTGATTTGGTCAACATATCTGCTGGGTTTTCAGATGTGTGAATCTTTTCAACAATAATTTCACCAGCAGTAATAATATCTCGGATAAAGTGACGTCTAACATCAATGTGTTTGGTTTTATCATGATAGTGATTGTTCTTGGTCAAATGAATAGCACTTTGGTTATCACAAAACACAGTTAGAAGACCCTGTGTTAGACCAAGTTCATTGACCAAACCTCAGAGCCAAATAGCCTCCTTCACACCCTCTGTTGCCGAAATATATTCTGCTTCTGTTGTAGATAAAGCAGCAATAGATTGAAGTGTAGCTTTCCAGCTGATAGCACTATCACAGAGAGTAAAGATGTAACCAGAGATAGATCTTCTTCTGTCAAGATCACCACCATAATCCGAATCAACAAAACCTACAACGTTGTTGGTTGTAGCCTTGCTTCGGTCAAAAATCAAGCCAATACCTGAAGTACCTTTTAGATACCGAAGGATCCATTTTACAGCACTCCAGTGATCCTTTCCAGGATTATGCATATACCGACTTATATGCTAACAACATATGCTAAATTTGGTCTAGTGCACACCATTGCATACATAAGACTGCCAACTGCACTAGCATATGGAACGTGTGACATATGCTCATTTTCTTCCTCTGTATCTGGGCAAAGATCTGAAGATAACTTGAAATGTGCAGCAAGTGGAGTAGAAACAGGTTTGCAATTATTCATATTAAACCTTTCAAGCACTCTCTCAATATACTTATGTTGAGATAAGATCAGTTTACCAGCTTGACGATCCCTGTGGATCTCCATACCAAGAATCTTCTTAGATGCACCTAATTCTTTCATATCAAACTCATTACTGTGCTGAATTTTCAGTTTCCTGATCAAAGACTTGTTACGCGATGCAATTAACATATCATCAACATAAAGTAACAAGTATATGAAAGAACCATCTATAAAGTTTTGAAAATAAATACATTCATCAAATTGACTCCTGTAATAACCTTGCCCAATCATGAAAGAATCAAATTTCTTATACCATTGTCTGGGAGCTTGCTTAAGGCCATACAAAGATTTTTGTAGTCGGCAGACAAGATGCTCCTTATCAGGAACAATAAATCCCTCAGGTTGCTCCATATAGATTTCTTCTTCCAGCTCTCCATGAAGAAAAGCTGTCTTGACGTCAAGTTGCTCTAATTCCAAATCAAACAAAGCAACAAACGCAAGCAAAACACGAATGGAGGTATGACGAACAACGGGTGAGAATATCTCATTAAAGTCAATACCTTCATTTTGATAAAAGCCTTTAACGACTAATCGTGCTTTGCATCTTGGATCATCAACTCCGGGAATGCCTTCTTTCTTCTTATAGACCCATTTACACCTCAATGGTTTCTTGCCTTTTGGAAGCTCTGTTAAAGACCAAGTACCATTTTTATGAAGATTTTCAATTTCTTCATTCATAGCCACTAGCCACTGTGATGAGTCAACACAAGAAACAACTTCAGTGTAGCTGACAGGTTCAACACCATCATTTACCTCTTGTGCGACAGACAATGCATAAGCAGTTAAATTGTCATCATCTCTGAATCTAACTGGCTTTTTGATTGGTCTTCTGGTTCTGTCTCGGGCAATACAATAATCATCTCCTTGTTGTTGAATAGGAGAAGTGGTACTATCATCATGATCACAATCAACATAATGATCATCAATGCTAGACTCATTTGTTGAGGAAGATGGAACATCGACATCAGGAGCTGCAGGCTTCAACTCCACCTTCTCGCTAGTACCCTGCAAATTTCCTGCACTAGTAGAAGAAGGCACAAAAGATTGTTTTCTAGAAGATAATAATGCATCCTCATTAAAAGTAACATCTCTGCTGAGAATTAACTTCTATGAATTAGGACACCATAAACGTTACCCCTTAGACTCAGATGCATAACCAATAAATATGCACTCAATAGCTCTTGGAGATAATTTGCCATCATTGACATGTGCATATGCAGGACATCCAAAAATTCTTAAATTAGAATAATTAACAGGATTACCTGACCAAATTTCTTCTGGAACTTTGAAATCAAGTGCTGAGTGTGGAGAACGGTTGACCAAGTAACATGCAGTAGATACTGCCTCGGCCCAAAAATCGCGTCGATGCCATAACCCAGCATTTGAGAGCATACAACGAGCTATCTCAAGTAGAGTCATGTTCATTCGTTCTGCAACACCATTTTGCTGGGGATTTCTGGGGATGGTTTTGTGTCTAGCAATACCATTATTTCTGCAGAACTCATTAAAGTCACCATTACAGAACTCTGAACCATTATCCGTTCTGAGCTTCTTCACTTTCTTCCTTGTCTGGTTTTCAACAAGAGTTTTCCACTTCTTGAAAGTAGGAAACGTCTCACTTTTATGCTGTAAAAAGTAAACCCAGACCTTACGAGAAAAATCATCAATAATAGTCATCATATAGCGGCGTCCACCATGGGAAGGAACTTTAGAAGGTCCCCAAAGGTCAGAATGAATATAATCAAGAACACCTTTGGTGCGGTGAGTTGTAGTGGAGAAACTAACCTTTTTCTGTTTCCCAAAAACACAGTGTTTGCAAAACTCCAACTTACCGATCCCATGTTTTCCAAGATGACCCTGCTTGCTCAGAAGGTGCATGCCTTTTTCACTCATATGGCCCAGGCGCATGTGCCATAGATTGGTGACATCATTATCAAGCATGGAAGATGATATTGCTGCTGAATCTGTCACTACAGACCCTTGCAAGACATATAAACTACCAATTCGGTTAGCTTTTAATAAAACAAGAGTACCTTTTGATACCTTTAGAACTCCACCTTCAGCTGAATATTTGCACCCAAAAGACTCAAGGGTGCCAAGAGAAATTAAGTTCCGCTTCAACTCTGGAATATAGCGGACATTGGAGAAAGTTCTAACAATGCCATCATGAGTCTTGATCTAGATGGTACCTATTCCTGCAACCTTGCATTGGGTATCATTGCCCATCAAGACAACACCACTGTCAACAGATTCAAAAGTGGTAAATAAATCCTTGTGAGGACACATGAAAAGTACATCCAGAATCAAGAATCCATTCTGTTTTACTCCTCTTATCAGAAGAGATAACAGATAAAAGAATATCACTGTTAGAATTAGCTTCAACGTTAGCAGCTTCAAGGGATTGTGGAGATTTCCCTTTTTCTTGTTTTTGTTGTTTTTTCTTCAAGAGAAAACAGTCAGAAATTTCGTGCTCTGGTTTCTTGCAATAGTGACAGAATTTGTTGGATTTACATCCCCTGGATTTGGATCTGAACCTTTTGTGACTGGTACTCCCCTTTTCTAGAGTTCTACCTCTAACAATCAAACTTTCATCCTTGTTTATAGAATGAACTTCAAGATCAAATTTTTCTTTTGACAATAAATTTGATTTAACATCTTCAAAGGATAAGGTATCATTATTTCCATATAACATGATTTCTTTGAAGTGTTTATAGGTAAAGGTAAAGAGACAATCAACAAAACAGCTTTATCTTCATCTTCAACTTGGATATCAATATTGTGCAGATCCATAATAACAGAATTAAACTCATCAAGATGAGATTGAATAGGAGTACCTTCAACAATTCTTATGGTATACAACCGTTCTTTGAGACGAAGTTTGTTTGCGAGGCTTTTGGTCATGTACAAAGTTTCTTTGATGAAAGCACCTTTTCATCCAACTCGTCCCATTGATCATCAGTCATAGTAATCGATTTCTTTGACTTCCCATCTAAAGCTTTCTTCAATCCGCTCTGGATAAGAATGGCCCTCATTTGGACTCGCCAAATAGAAAAGCTAATCTTGCCATCAAACTTCTCAATGTCAAATTTAGTAGACATTTTGAAATTCTCAATTGAATAAGAGCTCTGATACCACTTGTTAGAGTATCAGCGGTATGCGGAAACACAGGATCTAATCAATTGAGAACAAAGAGAAGTAAAATAATAACAAGAGATGAACACACAAGATTTAACGTGGAAAAACCCCCTTAGTGTAAGAGGTAAAAAACCACGGGCGCCTAAGAGCAAAGTTCCACTATGTAAAAGAGAGTACAAGATATCCTCTTATAATGATGAGGACAAAGAAAGAACAATACTTTTCACTCAATATTTTCTCTCACAAAATAAACTCTCAAGTGGAATAAAGAGCTCTCAAATGGCTTTGTATTGTTGATGTGTGTTGATCATTTTATGCCTTCTGTGTGTTGCCTTTTATAGTCATGTAGAGTACCTTCTTCATCATGAAGTAATGTGACATGTGGCAATGAACATGCAAATAAGGAGGAGGTGTGTAGCATGTAACAAAAGGCTAGGGAACATTTATGTGAAGCAAGGCAAAGTTGCTGGAGAAAGCTTCAGCATTAAGGACTTAACATTGGCCACAAATTAAATAGCTTATAGACGAGGGAAGTAAATGAGAGTCACATATCTCAACACTATTTACATTTATATTTATAATATGATATCTCTATTTATATTTAAGAACCCTTAAATCTTAACAAAATCACACATGTTGCTCTCTCCAAAAATATAATAATACTATATACATTTATATTTATAAAATAATATCTATTTTAATATCTCTATTTATATTTAGATATTACTTTTAGTCTCTTTTGAAACAAAAGATGTTTAATTATCTTTTAACTTTAAAAATTTTAATGATTTTTTGCAATCATGTTTAGAACATTATAAAAAAATCATCCACAAAAATTTAGAATTTGTTAACATTAAATAAAGTAAATATAAATTTTTTAAATGTCAAAATATCAAGATAAATATAATGAAAATATAGATTTAAAAATTAAATTCTAAACTTATTTTTTTTTTTATAAATGAAACAATTCATATGTATGAAACAATTAATATGTATGTTACAAATTTATAATATCATTAATATGTATGAAACAATTCATTAAAAAATAAATGTTAACTTAATAGCAAAAAATAAAATTGCATGTATCATAATCTTATAAAAACTATACATTGTATTTTTATTTTACAAATACTAAAATTAAAATATTGAAATTTTATATAGACTAACAATATATTTAACACTTCAATATATATATA
>NC_021162.2:7690475-7703783 GCF_000331145.2 Cicer arietinum
TATATATATATATATATATATATATATATATAACTTCTATTTTTAACTTACTTAGATTTCCACAACATAACATTATTGAGTTTTGTACTTTAATTTCTCTCAATTATTATTTCCACCGCATGTGGTCAGTACGTCATTATTAATTTGCAAAACCACATTTTCTCTTCATCTCAACTCATACTTTGGGTGCGTTTGGCCTGAATTTTTTTGACGTTAAAGCTACTTCAAGAGTGCAGCTAAAAGAATAGGTTTAAAAATAAAGTAGAAGTTATTTGGCAATTTTAGAATTTATTTGGCTTTATTTTTTTAAATAAAAGTTTTATTCTTATTAAAAAAATTAACAAATATTTACAAATAAAATAAAAATAAAGAAAAAACTAAGTAACATGCAAATAGAGGTTGGGAATGTGTTTGTATATATATATATGAAAAAAGATTGGGAACGTTTACATTAATAAAATATCATGTGAGTAAATGTGTCTATTATTAAAAAGAATGTTGTTGAGAATTATTGTTAAGTCTAGGAAAGAAACAACTAAAAACAAATCTAAAATTTGAGATGATAGGGTAAATATTATCTTGAGGGAACTTACAACTATCTTCTATTTAATTATAACTAACTTCTAACTACTTTAAATTATATCTAACTAAATCTAACAATATCTCATGGTCCTGCAAGTTGTATATCTAACTAAATCTAACAATCTTACAAGTTAGAAGTGTGTAAAAATATTTTTCTCTTGGGAATAACAAAACAATGCAACAACAAAATATAGTATAACTAATTAAAAAAAATTACACTATAATCATAATCGCATTGGCTAAACAAGAAAATTGATATAGAAAGTGGTAGCAGCCGAGACACAAAACTCTCGTCGAAGTCTTTTGACAATTTTGGGAAAATTTGAAAATCGTCTAGTGTCTTCACGACACTCACTCCAATATATAATCAAGGCTTAATTGCAGTTTTTTGCCTCATATTTTAGTTGAATCACGAAAATAGTCATCTTATTTTATCTATCCCCAGTTTTGGTCTTCAAACAGAATTTTGGTCCAAAACTTGATCAAATGTCATTTTTTTAAGTCACGCCACACCACTTATGCTCATAGATCTCACGTACAATTGTTGCGCCACGAGATCTTGAGACATGGTTTGGCTTAAATAAGTGTAAAAAAATGTCACTTCATCAAGTTTTAGACTTAAATTCTATCTAGGGGACCAAAACTGGGGAGAAATAAAATGGATGGACTATTTTTATGATTCAGCTAAAATAGGAGGACCAAAACTGCAATTAAGCCTAGAATCAATAATCTCAATATTAGATCTTCAAATATCAAATTTGGCTAAGCTTAACCACCTACATATAAAAGCACTAAGAGAAATGTCTAACTATTATAGGTAGAAGATTAAAGAAAATTATAATTATTTTCCTACCATAGGTAGAAGCTCAAAGAATTAAAAATGTTTAACAAAAAACAGTGCAGCTAATCAAGAAAGAAAATTTAAAGAAATATAGCACCAAAGACTTGGAATAAATGAGAAACTTCAATCAATACTAAGACTTGCAGATAAAAAAAGAACGGCCAACAAAGTCTACTTCAAACCATAAGTGCAACAACATATTCAATTTTTTTTTATCCAAATGAGATTCAACAAACAATATCAACCAAATCTTGAAATCAAAATTTGTGTCCATACTTATCACCAAATGAGAAGGTACAAGCCTTGAGAGATATATCTAATTTTCAATTTTCGAGTTTGCTCATGATGATCCACCAAAGTTCCTCTTATTCCGCAATCTTAAACTCTAAGAGCCATTATGCCATTGATATTTACTGTGACCATCAAACTTCAACATGTCTTCTTAGTTACTAATTCTTGTTCACGGATTGCGATTGAAATTGCTTAATTACAACTTCTTTCACCTGAACAAAAGAAAAAAAAGGCTAGTATGTGTTGAAAGAAGATGATGGATATAATTACGAGCATTTGATAGAGAAAATGTTTTTAAATGAAAAAGAAGAAAACTAATGAAAGTAAAGAAAAAATGGAATGAAGATAATTATCCTTCAAGGAAGATTTCATGGTTCAGATACCATGTTGATAATTATAGTTGAGTTTAAGAAATAGATAAATAATTAATAAGAAATATAAAATTTAAAATAATAGTGTGAAAAATTATAATACATGATATAACTGTATATAATGTCTCTAAGGTAATTTACATAAATATCTTGTATGGAATCATAACTAACTTCTAATTACCTTAAATCATATTAATAAAATCTAACAATATCTGATATATCTAATTAATATAAAATATTTTTATAATGAAATTGGATGAAACAAACCTTTGATAATATGATTGCATAAATTATTTTTTTGACAAGATGAATTTATAAATTTTTGAAAACCAGTCAATGTGAAAGAAATTTCTATTTTGTAAAGTTATTGACATAGACAATTAACTTTTTCTTTTTTTATCTTTGCATATCTGGTCTTAACCAAAAAAATAGAGAGAAAGAAAATAAAAAATCACCAACCACTCAAGATCAAAGAGGGTCATAGTAGAAAAAAGCTGCGCATATGATTTTTAAAATTCATCTTAACTCCTTTTATACAACCTTTTTTTATTTACTTTTTTTTTCAAAAACCAACAAGTTCTTTTTTTTTAAAAGAGTTTATCTTAAATGTTGTTTGGCCTAAGCTTCTCCCTTTAAGGACAAGAGAAGGTAAAAATAAGCTAGGCCAAACACTAGCCATTAACTTTTAAAAGCAAAAACAGCTTTACACATCTCCAATCAAACTTTACACATCTTCAATCAATTCACTCTTATTCATATCTTTTCTTTACTTCCCTTATTATAAAAATAATATACTACAATATATCGAGGGAAACATGTATGTAGTTAACAATACGTTAAAATTAGGTTGTTTTTTATTATTATAACAAATTAACATTTATAATATATTAATTTTAATTTTTTTAATTTAATTTTTTGACATTTTTAAAGAATTCGTACAATTCATATACAATATATATATATATATATATATATATATATATATATAACAACTCAGTTTATAAAAATGAGAATAATTATTAAATATTAATTATAATTTATTATAAAAACTATTCATAGGACAAACAAAGAGTTATATAGAATTTGTGATTTTTAAATATCGTCTACATAAAAATGAGAGTAATTATAATATATTAATTTTAATTTTTTCATACTTCAATTTTCCATATTATTTATTTAATAGTGAGTTGCTAAAGAAGTAATTGGAGCACATATAGTTGTTACACAAATTGTATTTTTGTCACAAGTCAATTTGTTATATTTTTTATTTTTAAATCTTTTAAATAAAAATAAAAATAATTATAAAATACAAATTATAATTTATTATAAAAGCCGTACACATACAAATGTATGTTTCTAAAGAATTAGGTAAAATTTGTGGCTTTTAATTTCGTAAAAATAAAAATGAGAACAATTATATTACCTTAATTATAATTTTTTCACATTATTTCTAAAAATATTTCATAAAATCATACACTCTAAACTTAATTTGTGACAAAAAACATAACTTATTTTTAAAAAAAATCTGATGGAGAACTTACATTTTGATCCCAAAAAACTTCTCCTTGACAAATTTGTTTCTATAACATTTTCCCAAATAACTTGACAATAAATAAACATAAATTATTTAAACTTTTCTCCACTGCAAACTCGATATCAAAATTCTCAATTATTTTTCAAGACTTAAGGAACTAAATATCAACAAAGCACAAATATTTATAAAACTTTAGGAGTTACTCCAAAATAAATCCCTAATTTTTTCACAATTTTCTTAGTTCACCACAACTTGTTCAGTTCAAACTAAATTTGTCATTACAAAAACTTAGAAAAAACATCAAGATGCCTTATTACCCATGTTTGCTCTCAAAATTTTATTAAATATGAATTTTCTTCTCCAATAACCTTTTAGATTTAGGGCTGATTCAATAATCTTCTCCAATAACCTTTTTGATTCAATAACCTTTTAGATCTAGGGCTAAGCAAAATCAGTTAACCTGATTGAATCTGAGCCACCCTAATAGATCAATTTGATATGTGGGCGAGTTATAGCAAATAACAGAGGTTCACACATGTGGATATTTATAGGTTTGGGTGATTGAGTGCGAGTGAGAAAAAAATATCTATAGTTACCTTAATGCTACCACTTCACTTAAAAATCTAAGTATAAAAACTCAAATATATTAAGGTGAATCTTTCAGCTTCACTTAGTCACCACACCACATGCATGATAAACATGTTGTTCAATAAAAACATACTCACACATTGACAAAAATATTGATTGTTGACAACTTTTTGTCAAGTATACCAAATTGTCCAATTAATAAAATGATAAATACAATCGTCTCTACAAAAATTGTTATTAATTTAGTAACACAACAAAGTTTTAAAAACTTAGATAACAAAAGATTTTATCAGTTGCATCTCTTCACTTGTCACACATCTCCTAACCAATCCATCAGGACTCACTTTGAAAAGAAACGAACCATCCCACAAAAAATGCTTGGCCTTCATGAAGAATTTTTTCTTCGGTTGCCAAGTGTATCCCACATGTACTATGTTTCCTGCTTTAAAGTTAGCCATGTTAGCAAATCAAGGTCTTACACTGACAGATTTTAGGTGTTCATCGGGAAACTCTTCCACAATATTTATTTCTTTGTCTATAACGAAAGAGTTATCCAACCTTGACAAATTATCTGCAACCACGTTCTCAACCCTATTCTTTTCCTTGATTTCTAGATTGAATTCCTACAAAAGAAAAATGCATCTATATAGTCGAGATTTCGACTCAACTTTAGTTAATAAATATATAATCGCTACATGGTTAATGAACATGGTTATTTTGGTCCCAATTATGTAAGATCTAAACTTTCTAAAGACAAATACTATGGCTAATAACTCTTTTTCTGTGGTTTCATAACTAATTTGATTATCATTCAAAATTTTACTTGCATATTATATAGCATGACAAAATATATTAGATCTTTGTCCCGTTACAACACCAATATAATCACGAGCATCAAACATGAGCTCAAATAGTAGTGCTCAATTTGGTGTAACTATTATAGGAGAAGAGACAAGTTAACTTTTTAAAATATGAAAAGATTATAAATATTCATTATCAAAAGCAAACTCAAACTCCTTCACAAAAGTGGATTTGAAATCTTTGAGAAATCTTTTATAAAGCACAAATAAAAACGAGCATGTCCTACAAAACTTCTCACTCCATTCGTATTAATAAGAGGAAACAATTTTTCTATTACTTCGATTTTTTGCTTGATTAACCTCAATGCCTTTGGAAGATATTTTATGACCAAGAAAATGTCTTTTTAACTATAAAGTGGCATTTTTTCCAGTTAAAATGCTTGACCCTTGAGCCTCTCCAACATTTGGTCCTTGAGTGGTAAGGGAAAATGGTAATTTCTTGTTGTTTGATATATCATCTTGTATTTTATACACATCCTCCACCCAGTAATAATACGAATAGGGATCAATTAATTTTTTTTTTCATTTCTCACAACTATCATGTCATTCTTCTTAGGAACCACGTGCACCAAACTCACCAAGGCACTACCAAATATAGGAAACATCATCCCTGCATCTAATATTTTCTTCACCATTTTTTTTAACAACCTCAGTCACGGTGGGAATTAACCACCTTTGAGGTTGAACAACATGTTTGAACTCTTCTTCCAGTTTAACTTTATACATACAAAAAGTTTGATTTAGACCTTTGTGATAAAAAAATGCTCCACCCTATAGCCGACATATTCTCCTTCAACACCCTCAAAAGTTTCTCATATTCCAAATCAATTAAGGAATTGGTAATTATAGTTAGATTGAAATAATCCTCATCAAGAAATACATATTTTAAATGAGAGGGTAATTGTTTTATCGTTGTGAGTGTTTCTCGAATTCAATAGAGTTATCACTAAAATTTATTTTAAAATAGGGAAAATATTGGGAAATCCTTAAACATAAAAAATGGTATTTGAAACCAGATTTTGAGTTCGAGAATCAATTATGCGCAGAGAAGATATTAACACCCTATGGCATCCGTTAAAATACAGTTACATATAATTAATTGTGCAAAATTAATATTAACTTAAATATATTTATTTCTCCTTATTATTAATTATGAATATCAATTGTTTTTTTTAATATGATTTTGAAATAGATGTGTGCTTAAGAATATATTATTTTCGCCTTCAAAAGTGATTTTAAAAAAACCACCAAGTGATACAACTTGTGTCTTAACAACTCAAAGATTAAAAAGATGTCACATCTAATTAATCAGATTTAAAAAAAATGATTTAAAGACGAAAATAAAATAAAATTTATTAATGCGCTTGACAAGAATGCAATCTTGCTTCTACGTATCTCTCGGTGCGATGGAGAAATCAAAGCTATGTAGTTCTTAAAAAATGCAGATGTGTTGAGTGTGTTTTAAAGAAAAAAATTTCTTGTGATAAAAAATGTTTTTGACAAAATAGAAAAATAAAATAGTTTTATTTGAATAAATATTCTAAATATGAGTTTTAGGACGATCAAGTTGTACAACTTGTATCTCAAGACTCAAGGAGTAAAGAAGATGTCACATCTAATTTAATCCTCTAAAAAAGTATTTTATATTATTATTGAGTTTGATATGAATTTAAAAAAAAATACCAAATTGTACAATTTGTGTCTTAACAACTCAAAGATAAGGAATAATATTATGTCAAATTTACAAGTCAATTTTAGATTAGTTCATTAAAATAAATAAATAAATAAACGAATAAAAAAAAAATAACGAGAGTTTTAGAACTATCAAATTGTACCGCTTGTGTCCTAACAACTCAAAAATTAAAAATATGTCACATCTAAATAATTTTTAACATAATATTTATTTATATTTTTTATGATGTAGTTGATATTTAGTCATGAAGAAAATTAACCTCAGTGACGGTGGCAGCGCCGACAACGACAATAGCGACAATGACATTGACGATGGCAACAACGAAGAAGACATCATCACAGGTTTGGATTTTTAATCGTTTTATGTTTCGTTCATTAAATAAAAAGTCTACATTTTTTAAATAAACGAGTGATTGTTTGATGATTATAAAGAGCAAGAAGAAAAAATACCTTAATGTTTCGTGTTTGTTGTTTGTTACTGAAATTCTTTCTAATTTCTTCCCATTTCCCTTCTTTGTATGTGTGTTTATTTTAGTAGAGTTAATCTCATATCCTTTTTTTTATTTTGAAAATTGATAAGATGTATTTATAGAGTTTTTAATCTGTTTAGTTGCTTTCTTTCTTGCCTCTGTTCTTCTCCATCAATTTCCTATTTTTTATTTGTTTTAGTTGCTAACTATAATGTATACAATGGCTAATTTATAAATGTTATCTTTTTATTTCTCTAATTAGTTACAACAGGCACAAATGTATCAATGAGCATGGCTTGTGCATTAATGGCAATCAGCATCAACATAGCTGGTTTTGGCAGTGAGCAAAGGCAACAATAGAGAACAAAACACAGGCAAAACTGGAAACAGCTGGCTTGATTTGAAATAGTTTAACCTAATTTTTATTGTAATTTGATTTGGCTTTATTTTTAAATTGTAATTTGATTTGATTTTAGAATTGTAAATTTGATTTGGTTATAATTTTATTGTAATTGTAATCTGAAATTGTAATTTGATTTGATTTTAGAATTGTAATTTGATTTGATTTTAGAATTGTAATTAGATTTGAAATTGTAAATTGATGAGCCTATTTATTGTAATTATTTTTGATTTATTGAAATTATTTTTAAAGTTCCCTTGAAATGCTCAAGTAGGAATGACGCAATTTTTTTTTGAAATATGCAAAATGATCGTCTTCGGATTAACTACCGATGCGTAAATCGACAGAAACAAAAATGATCGTCTTCAGATTGGTTATCGATGCGTAGATCTATAGAAATGAAAGTGATCGTCTTTTCTATAGAAATTAAAAATGATCGTCTTCGGATTGGTTACCGATGTGTAAATCTATAGAAACAAAAATGATCGTCTTCGGATTGGTTACCGATGCGTAGATCGACAAAATGTAAGTGATCGTCTTCGGATTGACTACCGATGCATAGATCAACAAGAATAAAAAATGTTCGTCTTCGGATTGGTTACCGATGCGTAGATCAACATAAATGAAAATGATCTTCTTCGGATTGTTTACCGATGCGTAGATGGTAGAAATTAAAGTGATCGTCTTTGGATTGTTTACCGATGCGTAGATCTATAGAAATTAAAAATGACCGTCTTCAAATTGGTTACCAATGCGTAGATCTATAGAAACAAAAAGTGATCGTCTTCGGATTGTTTACCGTTGCGTAGATCTATAGAAATTAAAAATGATCGTCTTCGGATTGGTTATCACGTAGATCTATAGAAACAAAAATGATCGTCTTTGGATTGGTTACCGATGCGTAGATCGATAAAAATGAAAATGATCGTCTTCGGATTGGTTACCGATGCGTAGATCGATAAAATGTAAGTGATCGTCTTCGGATTGACTACCGATGCATAGATCAACAGGAATAAAAAATGATCGTCTTCGGATTTGTTACCGATGCGTAGATCAACAGAAATGAAAATGATCATCTTCAGATTCTTTACCGATGCGTAGATCGTAGAAATTAAAGTGATTGTCTTCGGATTGTTTACCGATGCGTAGATCTATAGAAATTAAAAATGATCGTCTTCGGATTGATTACCGATGTGTAGATCTATAGAAACAAAAATGATCGTCTTCGGATAGGTTATCGACGTAGATCGATAGAAATGAAAATGATCGTCTTCGAATTGGTTACCAATGCGTAGATCGACAAAATCTAAGTGATCATCTTCGGATTGACTGCCGATGCATAGATCAACAAGAATGAAAAATGATTGTCTTCGGATTTGTTACCGATGCGTAGATCAACAGAAATGAAAGTGATCGTCTTCGGATTGTTTACCGATGCGTAGATTGTAATTGGTCCAATCTTGAAGGTAGATAAAGAGGGAGAATAAGTATATGAAACTTGCAATTCGAACGATAAGGTATGAATGATTCATGCGTGTGTTTTGCATCGAGTATAGGTGAAGTGTCAATGAAGATGCATGAATCATGTGAGTATGAGTAAATTATGCATGATTTATGTGTGTCATGCATTATAGATCAATTTTTGTTCATTTATTTGCTTTCCCGATTCTGATGCTCTTCTCCGTCCCAAGATTCAATGGATGAGTAAAGACAAATATTGTTTCCACATGATGACTCTTCGTATCTATCGAATGACCGCTTTTTCGAGGCGAAGCAAAAATCCATTGTTTAAAATGACTACCCTCATTATTTTTCACACACTCATATATCTTGAGAATCAAACGAGTTCCCATGTATATATTTTTCAAGTGTCAAAATATTTAAAATACTTTTATATTTTCACATATTTCAAATTCCAACATTTATTATCATAAAACAAAATTTCGAAACAATAGAAAAATCAATAATGAAACTGGATTGATATATAAAAAGTGTAACGTACAACATCGAATGACAATATTGAAAAATGTACATTCGTTACGTTGAAAGAAAAACAATTGAGGCAAGGGTTACAATGTGAGGACGAGTATGTTTAACTTTAGGTGGAGACATAACAAACGCTAGTCATTCTCGTAATTTAGGAATCCTAATAATCAGCTTCCAAGAATAATAGTTGCCCCAGTTTGAAGTGCTTGATTTTTTTTTTATCCCTAACTTTTGCATGGACTACTCTTCCAAATTTTTGCCTAGGTCGCCTTTTCAGATTTTCAACCTAGGGAGCCCATTTTTTTTATCATCATTTTTTCTAAGCAAAATTTTTTTTGACTGCATGTGAGTTTACTGGAAGTGGAAAGTCCTCTCCATCCATTTATGCGAGTATTAGAGCTCCCCCAGAGAAATCTTTTTTCACAACATATAGTCCTTCATAATTCGAGGTCCATTTTCCACGAGAATCTTTTTTTACGGGCAATATTTTCTTTAACACCAAGTCCCCTTCTTGAAACTCTCGGGGACAGACTTTTTTCTCGTATGCTTTTTTAAGTCTTTTTTGATATAGCTGGCCGTGACATAGATCTATCATTCTTTTTTCTTCTATGAGATTTAATTGGTCAAATCGTGATTGAACCCACTCAGCCTTTTCCAGTTTTGTTTCCATTAAGACTCTGATTGAGGGAATTTCAACTTCAATTGGAAGTACCACTTATATTACATACACCAATGAGAAAGGAGTTGCCCCTGTTGAGGTACGAACAGAGGTTCTATAGCCATATAATGCAAAGGGAAGCATTTCATGTCAATCCTTATATGTCTCCACCATCTTCTGTATGATTTTCTTGATATTTTTATTTGCCGCTTCTACAGCCCCATTCATTTTTGGACAATATGACGAAGATTTATGGTGTTGAATTTTGAAACTATCACACAACTCCTTCATCATTTTATTATTCAGATTGGTCGCATTGTCAGTGAATATCTTATTTGGTAAGCCACATCGATAAATCAATTCTCTTTTGATGAATTTGACAACCACACTTCTCGTCACATTGGCATAAGAAGCGGCTTCAATCCATTTTGTGAAATAATCAATAGCTACCAAGATAACCCGGTGACCATTGGAAGCTTTTGGCTTGATGAGTCCAATAACATCCATCTCCCACGTTAAAAATGGCCATGGTGATGTTAAAACATTCAAAGAGGTGGGGGTACATATACTTTATCAGCATAGATTTGACATTTATGATATTTCGTTATGTAACTAAAGCAATCAGATTCCATGGTCAACCAATAATAGCCAGCCCTCAAGATTTTTCTTGCCATTGCGTGCCCATTTGCATGAGTTCCAAAATAACCTTCGTGAACCTCCTGAATGACTTTTTCTGCTTCCGCTTTATCCACACATCTGAGAAGAACCATATCATGATTCCTCTTATAAAACACATCACCATTTAAGAAGAAGTTCATTGACAACCTCCTCAAAACCCTCTGGTCGTTCTCTGAAATACCCAACGGATAATCTTTATTCTTAAAATATAATTTGATATCATAAAACCATGGTTTGCCATCAGACTATTCTTCTATCGATAAGCAATATGTTGGCTTATCCTTTTGTTGAATTTTTATAACCGGCACATCCTGACCGACACTTATTTTGAACATTGATGACAATGTGGCCAGGGCGTCAACCAATTGGTTTTCTTCTCGAGGAATATGGTGAAAAGTGATATACTCGAAGTGTTCTACCAATTCTTTGATATGTGTATGATACGAAATCAATTTAGAATCTCGAGTTTCCCACTCTCCTTTTGTTTGATGGATGACCAAAGATGAGTCTCCATATACCTCAAGAACTTTTACCTTTGATTCAATGGTTGCTTTAATGCCCATGACACATGCTTCATATTCAGCAATATTGTTTGTACAATCAAAACACAACCTAGCAGTAAATGGAGTGAACTAGTTCTCAGGGGAAATCAAAATGGCCCCAATTCCATGACCTAACGCGTTAGAAGCACCATCAAACACCAGCGTCCATTTTTCTTTATCAGGTGATTCATTCTCTTCAAATAAAGTCACGATGCCTTCATCGAGGAATTCACATTGCATTGATTGATAATCTTCTATTGGTTGTTGGGCCAAATGCTCTGTTAGGGCACCTCCTTTTATAGCTTTTTGTGTAACGTATACCAAATCGTATTCTGATAGCAACATCTGCCAACGGTCAATCCTTCCAATAAGAGCAGGTTTCTCAAAGATGTACTTTATTGGGTCCATTTTAGACACCAACCAAGTTGTATGATATAACATGTATTGCCTCAACCGACGAGCAGCCCATGCTAATGCGCAACATGTTCATTCAAGCAGTGAATACCTTGTTTCACATCTGGTGAACTTTTTGCTCAAATAATAAATAACATGTTCTTTCTTTCCAGATTTGTCATGTTGTCCCAATACATAGCCTATTGACTCGTCAAGTACAGTTAAGTACATAATAAGTGGTTTTCCAGGAACTGGAGGCACTAATATTGGAGGTTTTGACAAGTATTGCTTAATCTTTTCGAAAGCTTTTTGACAATTCTCATTCCATTCAACCTTATGGTCTTTGTGCAACAACTTGAAAATTGGCTAGCATGTAGCAGTGAGATGCGATATAAACCTGGCAATGTAATTCAATCTACCCAAAAAGCCACGAACTTCTTTTTCCATGCGTGGAGCGAGATATTCTTGTATTTCTCTTACTTTATATGGGTCCACTTCTATCCCTTTTTGACTAACGATAAACCCAAGTAACTTGTCTGATCTTGCACCAAAAGTGCATTTAGCAGGGTTCAAACGGAGTTTGAACTTCCTTAGTCGCACAAACAACTTTTGAAGGTTAACAACATGGTCTTCTTCAGTCCGAGATTTCACAATCATATCATCCACATAAACCTTTATTTCCTTATGCATTATTTCATGAAACAAAGTTATCATTGCTCGTTGATAGGTTGCCCCAGCATTGTTCAATCCAAATGGCATCACTTTATAGCAGAAAGTCCCCCATTATGTTATGAATATAGTTTTCTCCATATCTTCGGGAGCCATCTTGATTTGATTATACCCTGAGAAACCATCCATGAAGGAGAAAAGAGAATATTGAGCAGTGCTATCTACTAGGACATCAATGTGAGGCAAAGGAAAATTGTCTTTCGGACTAGCTTTATTTAAATCCCGATAATCAACACACATTCGAACCTTTCCATCTTTCTTTGGAATTGGAACAATATTAGCAACCCATTGAGGATATTTTGCCACTGCTAAGAAACCAGCATCAAATTGCTACTTGAATTCTTCTCTAATTTTAAGTGACATATCAGGCCTCATCCTCCTTAGTTTTTGTTTAATTGGAGCACATTCAGGCTTCAGTGGTAGCTTGTGTTTAACTATTTTAGTATCTTGCCCAGGCATATCCTGATATGACCATGCAAAGACATCCACATAATCAAATAAAATTTTAACCAATTTTTCTCGTTCACTTTCTTTCATAGACATACCAATTTTAATTTCTTTCTTATCATGTTCAGTCCCTAAATTGATCACCTCAACAGATTCTTGCTAGGGCTGGATTATCTTAGCTTCCTGTTCAATTAATGTTTCTAGTTATGGGGGAGGCTCACAATCGTCTTCACAATCCTCATCAGC
>NC_021162.2:7704107-7714969 GCF_000331145.2 Cicer arietinum
TTCTTTCTTATCATGTTCAGTCCCTAAATTGATCACCTCAACAGATTCTTGCTAGGGCTGGATTATCTTAGCTTCCTGTTCAATTAATGTTTCTAGTTATGGGGGAGGCTCACAATCGTCTTCACAATCCTCATCAGCATGATTAATTGGGCGTTCAAAATTACAAGAAGGAGTTCTAGCGCTTCTATCTTCAACATATTCATTTTCGACTCTGCATTGTTTAAATTAAGAAGAAAACGGAAAAAAGAAAATATGAATAAAGATTGCCAAAAAACACAAGAAGAAAAATAGTTGGAGAATTCAAAAATGCGTTTATTGATAATAAGTAGGAAATTGAAATACATGCGCCCTAATTAGTTATCCTTCTAGCCTTGGGCAGAGCAAAAGGAGTTAAAATACATAATTACTTTGAACATGAATTAACAAACACGGGAAACTTGATATCTTCCAATTATTGAGATTGGTGTTTGGAGAACAAGGGTACACCAATTTGAGGGTATCATCATCAACACGATCCTCTTCTACAACAACCACTTAATCAACATATATTATTCCAGCACTTTGAAAGGTTTGACGAATGTCACAAATATGGATCTTTTGTGAATTTGGTGCCCGGTTTTCCCAACGAGCTAGCTTGCATTCTCGTTTTTCTTTTACAGTGTTCTCTTGATCAGCTTTGGTAGGTACATACCCCAACCCGTACTTATCCTTCTTTTCTGGTATTTCTATCAATTTCCCGAATTTAACAAAAGCTCCTCTTTCTAACATGGATTTTGTAGACTTCAATGATGTGGTAGATAGTGTTGGTTCTTTTAAACGAAATCCTTCACCCATGAAGAGAAAATTGGCGATTTCTAATGCTTGAAAGAAAGTCTCTATGGCTTCCTCTGCTTCTTCAATATATCTCGTAGAAGATAGATGACTCACTATCATATCTTCTTCCCCATATATTATCATTAGCTTATTGTTCACTATAAATTTTAACTTTTGATGGAGAGTGGTTGTCACTGCTCCAGCAGCATGAATCCACAGTCTCCCTAAAAGACAATTGTAAGTCGACTTAATATCTATAACTTGGAAGGTTATTCCAAAGTTATGAGGTCCAATTTGAATCAGAAGGTCAATCTCACCAACGACTTGTCTTCTGGATCCATCAAACGCTTTCACCACCATAGTACTTGGCTTCAAGCAAGCTCAGTCAACAAATAATTTTGATAGTGTTGATTTTGACATGACATTGAACGATGAACTGTTATCAACTAGCACTCTTGCAAGAATATGATCATGACACATCATAGAGATATGTGGTGCTTTATTATGTTCTATTCCCTCAGTTGGTAATTCAACATCGCTAAAACTCAAGTTGCTGCTGGCGGTGATATTACCGACAACTCTATCAAATTGGTCGACAGTGATACCATGAGTAACATGGGCCTCGTTTAAAATTTTCATCAGTGCGCTTCAGAGTTTAATAACAAAGAAAAAATAGATATCTTGGAAGGGGTTTGATTTGGTTGATCTACCACCTTATACTCACTCTGCTTTATAAACTTCAAAAATTCATTAGCTTCTTCTGTAGGCACTGTCTTTTTGCAAATTTTCGGTCCTTTTATGGCATGATACATAACTTCTTTCCCTTTTTCTCCATGACTCTCCTTTTTCCTAAGCTGTTCAGGAGCGTATACTCGACCACTCCGGGTCATCCCACCAATTCCTGAAATATTGGTGACATCAATATACCTTGAGGTTTAGAGCTATCGCCTGATTGGTGATTGACTAAATGGGATGTGACTTCATAACTCCATGGTACCGTCTTGTTATTTTCATAAGGGAAAGTGCTTGGACAATTATTGCATTTTTTCACTATGAGTTGGCTTAGGATTCTATTTTCTATAGAGGATTTCCAATGGTCTTGGAAAAGATCTATCATTTTCCATGCATGGCTATATGGTTGATATGTGATCATCTTTTGTAAATCGGTCTATCTCTTCTTCAATGAGATTGAATACGGTATCTCTGTGACCCGGCAAAGGATTATTCCTTACGTTGGGACCGCCTTCCTTGAAGGTAAGCCATTTTGTATTAATCAATTCTTGGATTTTAGTTTTTAAGGCTTGACAATCTTTGACAGAATGCTCAGCGGCTCCTGCATGGTATTCACATTTGGCGTTTGGATTATACCATTTTGGGAATGGTGGTTCTAGAGGTTTCATTGGCCTCAGGACTACCATTGAATTCTGAAGTAGGTGAGGCAACAATTGGTTGTATGTCACGGGAATCGGGTCAAAACGAGTTACCTTTTTTTCTCGGTTAATTTGTGGTTTGTAGTGATTCGAGATTGGATTTTGGTTCCATAGGTTTTGTTGGGAAAACATGACAGGTGGTGGTTGGACCATAGGTGGTTGATAAAAAGGTGGCATTGAAGGGTGATATTGCTGGTATGGAGCTTGTGAAGTTGCAACCACATATGGATAGGGAATGTAGGGAATTTGGGGTATTGGGGGTTGAAAATTTGGAGGTCGATAAGAATTCATAGTTGGAGAATAAGAGACCCTTGGGTTTGCCATTACAGCGTTAGCATCCCCTTCTTTCTTTTTTGTGAAAGTTGTCTGGGGTCTCTTCATGTCATTTGCCGCACATACAATCTTGCCATTTCTTATCCCACTTTCTATCTTTTCTCCTATCATGACCAGGTCAGAAAAGTTTGATGACATACTCTCAATCATCTTATCATATAAAGGTGACTGAAGTGTATCCATAAACATACCAACCAATTCTCTTTCAGATAAAGGAGGTTCTACTTGTGATGCCACTTCTATCCACCGTTGTGCGTATTCTTTGAAATTTTTGTTGTCCTTTTTCAATGAATTTTGCAATTGCATTCTATCAGGGGCCATGTCAATGTTGTACCTATATTGTCTCAAGAAAGCATCAGCCAAGTCTTTCCAAGAACGAATTCAATTTCGCTCAAGATGCATATACCAACTTAACGATGTCCCACTCAAACTATCTTGGAAAAAGTGAATGAGAGCCGTTATGAGCATGAGAAGCCATTTTCCTGCAATACATAGTCAGATGATTTTTAGGACATGTGGCGCCTTTGTATTTTTCAAACTCGGGAACCTTGAATTTTGGAGGGATAGTCACATCAGGAACCAAACACATATTAAAAGCTTCGAGACCATAGACATTATTCCCCTCAATTGCTTTTATTGCTCTTCTAAAACATGGAATTTCTCTTTCGATTGTGTATCATCTCCAACGTGAGGTTGTTGTCAATTCCCATTAGCATCAAAATGGGGTACTTGGGGTGCACTATAGCGAATATTTTCTGAGGGTATAGTGTTTTGGGGTGGTACATAGCCCAAATGAGAAGGGATTTGTGATTGGTTTAGGTTTTAGGGGTTGATAGCTGAGTGGTTATGGTTATTGTCTATGGGGTTGATGACTACAGGTGGAGTATAACCAGGTGGGAGACCATATATAGGAAATTGCATAGCTGCCGTGCGAAACTGTTGATTAGTCGGGGTAAAACCCGGTGGGTGAGAATGAGTGGTTTGGTGTTCTTCATTTGCAGTTGCAGGATCCCCATCTGTATTATCCTTCCTTGCCAAAGCTTGTATAGCTTCTAGGATTCCATCAACCTTGTCCTTCAATTGGTTAACATCCGCTCTTATTACTTCTTAGTTTTGCTCGAGTTCATCCATGTTCTTGGAGTTTGCGCGAGTCCGATAAAGGTGTCGGGGAAACAGCTTTGTTGATTTTTTTTTTCTATTTTTTTATTTAAAATAAATTAATAAATAAAATTTTGATGAGTATGCATTAAAATATGAATGAAGATGAAATCAATTAGTTAATTATGATAGTTGGATGTTGGGGAATCATAAGCCTTATGTAATTTTTTAACAAGAATGAACCACTAGTGAAGAAAATATGGGGATCAGAAATCGAAATACCAAATCCTTCATTGATATTATCAGGTTGCTTGAACTTTAAAAGTAAAGTTTTTCTTTTTTCAGATCCCATTATCCATTTTAATTTAACATGTGACTAATGTTATTATGATTCCCCCACAATCTTGAAAATTGATGCAAAATGTCAATTCATTTTTCAAAAGAAACAATGTCATGAGTCATGAGATATGAATGCAATTAAGTAGAATGACAATTATGAATATATAACGTTTTAAATGAATATATGAGGTATTTTTTTGCTTATATGGACATTTTTATGATGAAAGAGTCTATTGGTTTATGTAGTGAAACTCTCACAATGGTGGTTCTATAGTTCTAAACACGGTCCCTAGAGCCAATAATCTCATTTTGGAATATTGTCAACAATAATAGGTAAACTATTTGGGGTGACAATACCCTCAACAAGATCAAACTCTAGGTGAGATTTTCATGCTAACCAAACAGGATGTACATCTAGAAGGCTACCACTACACAAACTCGAAACTAAACTTAAGTTTTGTTCAAACCCCGGTGTAAGGTTCTACTCATAAGTGTGTGTTTTAGTAAAAGTGTAGGGTGTGGAATAAGTATGATTCAATAACTCCATAACGATAATAAAACATATAATAAAAATAAATAAATAATAAAAAAAAATCTATAAGTTTAAAAATGAATAAATAATAATAATAATAATAATAATAATAATAATAATAATAATAATAATAATAATAATGTCAATTAATACTTATTAAGAAATAATAAACACATAAAATAAAATGAAAAATGAAAAAACAAACAAATATAGAAAAATTTAAAAATTATGCACAATTAATTTGTTAGGCTTGACTCTCTAAATTGTCCCCAGCAGAGTCGCCAGCTGTCGCGGCCTAAAATTTCGAGTGTTTCTCGAATTTAATGGAATCGCCACCAAAATTTATTTTAAAATAGAGAAAATATTGAGAAACCTTTAAAAATAGAAAAAATGGTCTTTGAAACCAAATTTGAGTTCGGGAGTCGATTATGCGTAGGGAAGGTATTAGCACCCTATGACATCCGTTAAAACACGGTTACCTATAATTAATTGTGCATGATTAATATTAACTTAAATATATTTATATATTAAAAATGAATACCAATTATTACTTTATTTTAATACGATTTTGGAATAAATGTGTGCTTAAGAAATAAAAGAAGAAAATAAAATAAAATTTATTAATGCACTTGACAAGAATGCGATTTTGCTCCTACGTATCTCCCAGTGCGATGGAGAAATCGAAGCTACGTAGTTCTTAAAAAATGCGGATGTGTTGAGTGTGTTTTAAAGAAAATTTGTCTTGTGATAAAAAAATATTTTTGACAAAATAGAAAAACAAAAGAGTTTTATTTGAATAAACATTCTAAAATATGAGTTTTAGGACGATCAAGTTGTACAACTTGTATCTCAAGACTCAAGGAGTAAAGAAGATGTCACATCTAATTTAATCCTCTAAAAAAATATTTTATATTATTATTGAGTTTCATATGAATTTAAAAAAAAAACACTAAGTTGTACAATACGTGTCTTAACAACTCAAAGATAAGGAATAATATTATGTCAAATTTACAAGTCGATTTTAGATTAGTTCATTAAAATAAATAAATGAATAAATAAATAAATAAAGAGAGTTTTAGAACTATCAAGTTGTACCGCTTGTGTCCTAACAACTCAAAAATTAAAAAGATGTCACATCTAAATAATTTTTAACATAATATTTATTTATATTTTTTATGATGTAGTTGATATTTAGTTATGAAGGAAAATAACCTACTTTCTTTAAAAAAAAAATAATAAAATGAATAGATTTAAATGGGTTGAGCTTGAATATATTTTAGTTATTAACCCAAAACACAGGCACAACCCAACTTAATAAAAAAAAAGGTCAAAACTGAAACTAGGAAACCCTAATTTCATTTTAAGGAGGCGGCCAACTTGAAACACAAATGAGGCGGCCAACTTGAAACACAAAGGAGGCCGCCAACATGAAACTACAAAGGAGGCGGCCAGAAACGCAATTGGAACCAGGATGCGAAAACGAAAAAGAAATGAGGGAACGGCGACAGTGAGGAAGGTAACGACAACCTCGGCGACGGTGAGGAAGGTGACGGCAACCTCAGCGACGGTGGCAGCGCCGACAACGACAATGACGACAGTGACATGGACGATGACAACAACGAAGAAGACATCATCACATGTTCGAATTTTTAATCGTTTTATGTTTTGTTCATTAAATAAAAAGTCTACATTTTTTAAATAAACGAGTGATTGTTTGATGATGATAAAGAGCAAGAAGAAAAAATACCTTAGTGTTTCGTGTTTGTTGTTTGTTACTAAAATTCTTTCTGATTTCTTCCCATTTCCCTTCTTTGTATGTGTGTTTATTTTAGTAGAGTTAATCTGATATCTTTTTTTTTTTTAAATTGATAAGGTGTATTTGTAGAGTTTTTTATCTGTTTAGTTGCTTTCTTTCTTGCCTCTGTTCTTCTCCATCAATTTTCTGTTTGATGTTTAACTTATTTGCTTATAATCTGCATTTTTCTGCACCTCTGATCCATTCATGATTTTGGCTTTTATTTGTTTTATCTAATTATGTTGAGCTTTAATTTGTCCTTTACTTTTTTTTTTTAAACTCAAAAGTTTGTCCCTTTGCTAACTATAATGTGTACAATGACTGATTTATAAAAGTTATCTTTTTATTTCTCTAATTAGTTACAACACGTACAAATGTATCAATGAGCATGGCTTATGCATCAATGACAATCAACATCAACATAGTTGGGTTTGACAGTGAGCAAAGGCAACAATAGAGAAGAAAACACAGGCAAAACTAGAAATAGTTTGCTTGATTTGAAATACTTTGACCTAATTTTTATTGTAATTTGATTTGGCTTTATTTTTAAATTGTAATTTGATTTGATTTTAGAATTGTAAATTTGATTTGGTTATAATTTGATTGTAATTGTAATCTGAAATTGTAATTTGATTTGAAATTGTAAATTGATGAGCCTATTTATTGTAATTATTTTTATTTCCCTTTTTAATATATATTTCCTTTTTGATTTATTTTTAATAAATTGGACAAAATTAGGGTACTATAATATATATAACTTAACCTAGTTTACCAAACGCGGGAAGGCCAGAGAACAAAGCGACGACGCTAAGAGGAAACTGGGAAGAACAAAACGCAGAAAAAAAGGAAGGGGAAACAAGAGAAGCAACACAAAAATACAACTAGAGAAAAAGGAAGAGATGTAGGGGGAGAAGGAGACTGATAGGGAGGGGGGAGTACAAGAGATCGAGCACGGAGGAACCAAAAAGTATGGTCGGCATTCTGGCAACGACGATGACGTCGAAGGTTTGAGTTCATAGTCTTAACTTTTCTATTCTTTTCGTCATAACTTTTTTTTTGTTTATACTCTCACATATTAGAACATTACATTTGTATAAAAATGGAGTTTTTTTTTTCTCATTCATAACTTATCTTATATCGAAACATTACATTCATATAACAATAGAATGATTATAATGTAAAGGGAAAAAATATACCTTCTCTTCTTCTTGTTTGTTTGTTTTTGCTATTACTCTGCTTGTTTCCTTCTTTTTCTTGTTTTAGGTGTTTTTGTTAGTATCAGATCTCTCCTAAAAAATAATCTCCTTTGATTGATTTTGTGTGTGTCTCAGTTTATAGACTCACGTGGCAAATTTGTGTCCATGAAATAAGACTAAGTTCTGCTTTTTTATTTATTTATTGTTTTGCAACAAAAATAAGCAACCTTAGATAATTAGGGAAACATGTAACTCCTCTTTTGTAGTAGTGACAATAATAACTTTTTTAAACAGATGAAGAAAAAGGAAGAAAGATGAAAAATAGGAGGGGTTAAGCAATAGAGTACAATTTTTGTTTCTATTTTAAATAATAGTTATATAACTCATCTTTTTTATTGAATATAGAATTAGTGAAAATAATTACATTTTTAAGACAAAATGAGAAAACTAAAATAAGGGAAGGGGTGATGAACCAGTAAAGTAACAATCTTTGTCTTTATTTCATTATGTTTTTTGTCTATAAAATATTTATTAAATATATTACTTATTTTTTATTATTATGCAGGAGTTCAATAAAGCTTTCAATTGGTTAAAGCAAATAAGAAAATCATAACGGAAAGAGAACCAAGTTGAAATTTGAAAGAAGGTGTAATTTATTCTTTATATTTTTTTTCTATGTTAACTTAAATTGCATTTTGATTCTAATATTTGCTAGTTATTACTTGATCATTATCTTTTGATGGTAAAGTTGAGTAAAAGTAATAATAACATATTACTTTATTATATTATTTTTTTGGGATTATTTTAATTGGACAAAATTAAGGTACTACATGTTTCAACTCAAATACATTCTTCTCTATAACCTCTTCAACACCTAACACTTTTTTTTTTAATAGAACTCTCACTTCCTCATATGCGTTCAACTGCATCACACACTGATCATCATCTTTCTCAAAGATTTCTTCCACTTTAGTTATAGCATTGACTATGAATTTCTCAAGTACAGGAAATGATGGATCATATCGAAATATTTCTTCAAATAAATCTTCAATAATGTTGAATCTAAAACACTTCCCTTCATCATTTGGGTGGCACATAGCTTCAAACATATTAAATGTCACTTTCTCTTCTTAAAATCTCAACATGAGTTTATTGTGTTCAACATAAATCAAAGCTCTCACAGTTGCAAGAAATGGTCTTCTAAGGATAAGGGGTACCTCTTCATTTTCTCTATATCAAGAATAACAAAGTCTACCAAAAATAAGAAACTATCCACCCTAATAAACACATCCTCCATTATGTCATAAGCATGTTTGATAGATTTGTCAACAAGTTGTAATGACATCCTTGTGGGTTTGCATTCTCCACCTTCCGTTTCATCGTCATTGATAGAGGCGTGAGATTTATGATGGCATCTAAATCACAAAGAGCTTTTCCAATAGTTTGTTTATCAATAGTATAAGGGATAATGAAACTACTTGAGTATTTTAACTTTAGAGGAAGCTTCCTCTGAAAGATGGCATTGCACTCTCAATAAGTGCAATTGTTTCTTCTTCTTTGAATTTTCTCTTTTTGGTCAACAACTTCATGAATTTTGCATATGTGGAAATTTGCTTTATTGCCTCGGAAAAAGGTATGTTGATTTGCATTCGAGAGAAAATCTCTATGAATATTGTAAGTTGTTCCTCACTTTATTTCTTCTTCTTCACTTGAGAGTATGATAACTTCACATAGGGGGAACAATTTGATGCTCATCTCCATCTTGCAAGATTGAATAGATGGTAAAGTCAAATTTCCACTTCTCAAACTTATGCCTTGCAACTCTCATTCTTGGAACTATCAACTATATTGCCGAAGAAACTGCCACGAGCCTTTTTTCTATCTTCTTGGACAATTGAACCATTTGAATAAGATTTTTCGTGGGGGCGACTTGACTCTTGTTGACCTCCTTTTGCTTTTCCCGTAATGATTGAGCTATTTGCATAAATTTATTGAGAGTTTCTTCCGATGAGGGCCTTTTCTTTTGTTGTTGAACTTATTGTTGGATCCTAATCCATCGTTTTTCCAAGAGAAATTAGGATAATTCCTCCACCTTGGATTACAAGTGTTGGAATATGGGTTACCACCCCATCATTACTCACTTCCGATTAAATTAACCTCTACATCTTCTTCTAGTCTACATTCACCATTCTCATGACCTCCACAACAAAAAAACACAATAGAACTTGTTGTGAAGAAACAACTTTGTTATAGAAGACATTGTTTTTTGTGTAGCTAACATAGCAGTATTCGTATCCACTTCGAGCAAACCGTTTATTGGTAACCCTGAATCGTGTTGTACTCGATACTCATTCGAAGTCATTTGTTCAATCCAACTAGTTTCTTCTTCCACAATTTGTGTACCTAAATATTCCCCAGATAAAGCATCCAACATCATCCTTATTTGAGGTTTCAAGTCGTGACAAAATGTCTGCATTTGCAATAGCTCATCAAACTCATTCCTTGGACATCTATTCACAAGCAACTTATACTTGTCCCTAGCATCATACAAATTCTCAACACCATTTGGTTTATAACTTGTGATCTAGGTCGTTCTAAATAAACTTTGAAACTGGAAACTATCTATCCATAAATTTTTCATCCAATTCATCCCAGGTATGTATCGTACCAGATGAAATAAAAGAAATACAATCTTTAGCTTTCCTTGTTAAGGTAAAATAAAACAAACTTAATCTTTTTTCATCTTCAATCTCGCCAGTAGAGTTTATTGTACCACAAATCTAAAAGAAACTTGGTTAAGTGATGATAGGGATGTTCAACTTCAGTAGCTGAAAACTTTCCATTCTCTAAGGTGCTCAACACAAATGACTTAACTTCAAAAGAGACTGCACCCACAACTTTAAATACTTGAGTCATATGCCCTCTATTTATCTTCTACCGAGATCTCCAAGCACATGTTTATGTGGCAAGGGTGGTGGTGGACTCATATCTGCCAACTCAGTATCAGATTCACTAGGTGGAAGTTTGGTAGCAAGTGTTTCTTACAATGCCTCTATTTTTTATTTGTTTTGCTTTTTCTAACTCTTCTTTGGTTTAGCTTTGCAGTTTTCTCTAGTTTTTGATCAAATAACAATCTTGAATTTTCACCTTGCATAGACAACTCATAATACATTCAGTAGCAGAGAAATTACCAAAAAAAAATAACGACATTAAATAACAACAACTATTATTATTATTATTATTATTATTATTATTATTATTATTATTATTATTATTATTATTATTATTATTATTATTATTATTATTATTATTATTATTATTATTAT
>NC_021162.2:7716469-7730430 GCF_000331145.2 Cicer arietinum
TTATTATTATATTATTATTATTATTATTATTATTATTATTATTATTGTTTTGAAATTTAAAATAACAAAATTTAAACTAAGTATGACTACTTTGCCTTGTTGAAAATTAATCAACAATTCTTGGCAACAATGTCAAAAACTTAACAACTATTTGACAAGTGTACCAAATAATCCAAGTAATAAAGTGATAAGTAAAATCATCTTCACACTGATTGTTATTTATTTAATAAAACAACAAAGTTGTAAATACTTAGGTAGAAACGGTCTATAAGTTAGTTGATAATTTCGAATAAACATAAAAGTAATTAGAGAAAATTTAATATGGGAAAAACAACCAGGGATTTGAATCACCTCATTTTCAATGTAATTATTAATTTACTATTTTAACAAACAAACTTATTTAATTATGTCAAATTAATCAACTAGACTAACATCAATTCCTTAGCTCAAAATTTTTTTTTTTTAACAACAAATCCTATATCTTTAGGTGATCAGACTTGTTACTCAAAGCATGTAAAAATATTAATTTCTTAGGACACATGTTAGTATTTTTTTATTCCTATAACAATATTGAAACATGAACATTTATTTTAGTCTTATTTATTATAGTCTATTTTTCAATAAAGAAGTAATACCTAAATTCAATTCTATGATGATCAAGCAAATAAAAAGGTTAAGATAAAAAAATAGATGAATAATCGAACACGTTTTAATCGCATAAATAACATAAGAAAATCAAAATTACATAGATTAAAGGAAGTTAATCTAATCCCTAATCAAAGAGTAAATGAACTACTGATTAAGATTGATAAAAATTACATAAAGAAGAAAATTACACTTAAAGGTTACACAAAGACTCCTCTAAAGTAGTACTCATGGTATTTTATCGTCTAAGTGTGGTCGGTGTTTACATAAACAAAAGATTCATTTTATCAGTACTATATTTTAAATAAAGAACTCATGAAGTCTATCACCAAACTCAACACTTCCATAGTCTTAGATATAAAATTTCAACACCTGATTGAATTGATAATGTTAAAAACTATAGATTTTGCCTTGTTTTTTATTATTAGTAATATGTAAAAGAAATTATTTTAATTGGTATTTAAAATTTTTGTTTTTGTTATTTTTGATTACTTACTAAATCTTTATATATATTATTGACTTGTTATTTTTACCTTTTTAATTAGATTTGATATTAAAATATGAATAAAAAAATATCCCAACTAACTTCCCGTAATATTATTGTGTTGTTGTCATTCGAATGATCTTTTTTTTTTTTTATTAAGGAAAAACTACTTATATCTTGTTTTTTATTTCCTAAAAACAGCATATCTGCAGGAAACACATTGCATTCGCGTTTGGCTTAGGTTTAGGGGTTTTGGTTGATTTTTCAAGTTTCAAGTTCATTACTGCTCTGATGGATTTCCCGAACCGACGCGTATTCCCGCCGGCGTTCATTCCCGACCATCTCATCGCCGAAATCCTATCCTTCCTCTCCGTCAAAACCATCCTCCGACTCAAATGCGTTAGCAAGTCATGGTACACTCTCATCTCTCATCCAACCTTCGTTCAAAACCACCTCAACAAATCCTCACGAAATCCTAACTTCACACTAACGCTTGACGATGGTTACACCTTCATTCCCTTTCGTCACTTACTCGAAAATCCATCCATCGCCGTTAAAAGCGACGCTTTTCTCCAAAATCCATCCCTAGCCGCTCTCAACGATACTTCACTCCAAAATCAATTCCTCGACATTTTACCCCATTTCAATGATTTCAAGATCGTTGATTCATGCAACGGTTTGATTTTATTATGTTCCAAATCTCGCTCTATAAGATTAGGGTATGAGTACCGATTCTATATCTGGAACCCTGCCACGAGAATCATATATGATAAATTAGGGTCGCTTTATTATTGCGCTCCCAATTTTCAAGATCATCATCTAGGTTTTAAGTTCGCATTTGGTTTTGATGATACAACGGAAAGATATAAGGTTGTAGCGTATCGTGTTGTTGAAGATGATAATGAGGACACAACTTTAGGGAAAAGTGAGGTTAAAGTTTTCAGTTTGGGTGATAGTTGTTGGAGAAATATTCTTAGTTTTCCTGTGATTCCTCTTAATTGGATCAATCTTCGTTATGCTTATCATAATGATGCTGTGCATTTGAGTGGTACTATTAACTGGTTGGCTGTTAAGAGCTATTTCCATACTTTTTATGAATACAAGTATATTACTCACGTTGAGCAATTTGTGATTGTTTCTCTTGATCTTTCGACGGAGACATACAAGCAGTTGCTGCTGCCTCCAGGTTTTGATAAGGTGCCGTCTGTTCAGCCGGTTATTAGGGTTTTGATGGACTGTCTTTGTTTTTCCCATGATTTCAAGAATAGCGAATTTGTTTTATGGCAGATGAAGGAGTATGGAGTTCAAGAGTCGTGGACTCAACTGTTTAAGATTGATTACCAAAATCTTCAATTGAATCGGTTATTCAATTTTCGATTGGTGTGCCTTTATATAAATGGTGATGAAGTTATAATTTTGAATGGGTTTAACAACCAGGCGGTGGTCTATAATTTGAAAAATGAAATAGTACAGAGAATTAAACTTAAAATCTATAATTTGAAAAATTTGGTAGTAACGAGATTTGATAATAACAACAACCGGTTCACTCATGCAAAGTATTACGTCGAAAGCTTGGTTTCAGTTTCTTGAAAGTAAGTTTCTCTCATCAACTTATTTGAATTTATGTTAATTCATTGTTTCAATATCCTTGTCATGTTATACTAATAGATTATGTGAATTTTTTTAACAATGGCTTAGGTTGATTGTTTTGTTAATTGATAATGTATTGATCAATGATAATAGTTTGACAGTGTACTAGATTGAACAAATTTGTTTTGATTTTATATATTCGTGATGATAAGCTGGAAGATGAAATTGTTCAAGGTAACTAACTAGCTAGAACATGATCCTCCTGAAATGAAATTCATTCTCTGAGAAATGTTCTCATAGGAAAATTGATAGACAAGTGAAATATTTCATTATTTCGAAATGATAATACATCATTAAAAATTAAGGTGCAGGAAAAACATTAAAAATAACAGTGGAAAGTGGAAGTGGGAACAAGGTTAATGAGAAAGTGACGTGTATCAGCAACCTTTTGTTAGATTTATTTAATTTATAGATTGACTGATAAATGTGAATTTTTATGCTGATTGCACTTGCACATTAGTCTTAAAACATGTTCTGTTTTTTCTCTTAAAAATCTTTGACTATGACCATGTTAATTTCTTCAATTCTTGTTTGTACGATTGCTGGTACTGCCTAGAAAATATCTGTACCTGTATAAAATGTGATGCGAGCTTCATATTTAGATGATACTATTAAGTACACTAACACTTAAATTTTACTTCATCATTCACTTTTCAATTTGTTCTCTTATTATCACAATGTAAAAATGCATGGAAAGTTAATCTCCCCAGTACTTAGCAGATTTCACACAATCTATTTTAGCTAGTGACGTGCATCAACAAACTTATATTGATGTCATTTACCTCAGACTCAGTTATATAAAATAATACTTGAATAACTAGAGTGATGATTCAATCAGTATGTTTAGAACCCAGCTTTAATCTAACTTAAGGTAAATTCTAGGTTGTCTTTTGAAAATTACACATAAGTTACCACAACCAATTAAAATCAGCAATGTGAATTCTACTAATTTCTTTTTTACAAGACCCTGGTGTCTGGCTTCATTTATGAGCATTATGAATTCATTTTTTTACTCTGTTTACATTTTATTTGTTTGTTTTTCTTTTTCACTTGTAGTCTAATGGGTATTTTTGCATCTTAGATCTGCAACTGCAACAACTCCATACACATTCAGCAATATTGATGGTACTTGGAAGTATGAGACAACAATCAGTTACAAAGAAGAGAGAGGAAATGAATGAGAAAATCAACAATCAGTTACAAAGAAGAGGAAAGAGGAAATGAATGAGAAAATCAGTTAGATTAACTTAATAGATCTAAACATAGGAATTAGGAAATGGTAATTTACATTTTTTCATTTTATTGGATGCTATTTGAGCATCTGATCTTTGTTACGGTGATGTTTTACTGATGTTTTCCTATTTTAGAGGTTTCTATTTTAGAGGTAATTTTATGATTTTGTGACTGTTTTCACTTCTCTCCCGTTGTTTGTGTATATACATTTAAATTGCAGGTAACGGGTTTAGTAATGTTACAGTAGTCTGAGATCATGGTAACAAAATGGTTATGGAGCTAATTCCAATTCCTAGTAGTAATGTTGTTGCAAATGATAGTAAGGTTGTATAAATAGGGTCTATTTAATATGAAAAATCTATACGATAAAAACTTAATTCTTCAGATCAACGCTAATTCTTTATTTTTACTCTATTTACACATCAACACAAAAATACATTAAAATAAATTAAAGATTTAATGTCTATCATAAATTAAAGATGTGGGGTTTAAGGGTTTAAAAAGAAGAAAATCATTTATTATTATTATTATTATTATTATTATTATTATTATTATTATTATTATTATTATTATTATTATTATTATTATTATTTTTGTATGTTAGATTTAAGGATTTTGGAATAGTTGGTTAAAATAGTTCATGCATGTGAAATTTTATGTTTGAAAGTTAGAATAGATTATAGTAGAGTTGAATTTCTTTGATGACATGAAAATATGTTCTTTTGATATGTTTGAAATTAAAGACCTTGAATTTTATTATTTTGATAAATTAGGTTGAGTGAATTGACATTTTGATGTATTCATTGTTTGATTTACTCATAATTTATATCATTTGTGTTTCCAAAAATTCATTAGAGAATTAGTGTGATTGAATGAGTATTGTTAGCTTAAAATTCACACGACATATGTGTGATGTTTTGTTCACAACTTTTTCTCTAGACATTGATTTTGAATGATTGTTAGTTTTCTGGAAACAACACTCAATTAACTTCAATTTGAGATCAAACTTTGTGATATTTGATTGAGTATTGATACTTAAAAATGAGTTACAAGTTACATTAGAGTTGTTGTCCTGTTTTATGACTTTTTGTATTGTTTTGATAAATTGCATTTGAAAAAAATCAATTTTTATCCATAAACTATACATCATAAGCTTTCTAAAGAGTGCTCGTTTACTCAATTATGATACTTATAAGTTCGTGCAGTAGACTCTGCAGTTAAGCTCAATTTTGCGTTGTTTTAACATAAATTTAGGGTTGTTTTGAGAAAAATCTATCTTAATTATGTTTTTTTGATTTTTATTTTATATTATATGATTAGTATGATATAATTCACGTAATAGTGTATGTTATCATAATAATTTGTAAGGTTGAGTGTGTGGTAGTCTTTAATATATTTATTTAATGTGAGAAGTATATGATTGAATGGGCATTGTTAACTTAAAATTCGCAGGACATATGTGTGATGTTTTGTTCACAACTTTTTCTCTAGACCTTAGTTTTGAATGGTTGTTCGTTTTCTGGAAACAACACTCAATTAACTTCAATTTGAATACAAACTTTGTGATATTTGATTGAATATTGATGCTTAAAAATGAGTTACAAGTTACACTAGAGTTGTTGTCCTATTTTTTTGACTTTGTATATTATTTTGATAAATTGCAAGAATTGGGGGCTTAATTTGAAAAAAAATAAACTATTATCCATAAACTATACATCATAAGCTTTCCAAAGAGTGATCATTTACTAAATTATGATACTTATAAGTTCCTGCAGCTGACTCTGTGGTTAAACTCAATTTGTGTTGTTTTAACATAAATTTGGGGTTGTTTTGAGAAAAATCTATTTTAATTATATTTATTTTATTTTTATTTTTATTTTTATTTTATATTATATGATTAGTATGATATAATTGACTTAATAGTGTATGTTATCATAATAATTTGCAAGGTTGAGTGTGTGGTAGTTTTCAATATATTTATTAATAGATGATGTTATAGTAAATATATTCTTATATATTTACTAGATGTTTGAATAAGGTGAGAAGTATATGATTCATTCTCGTTAGATGAATTCTCTGTTTACATGTTGAAGTGACAGGTAAGCAAAAGTAAGTGCGATATCGTTTATCGACGTAATTATGTCAATTATTACCCAAAAAAAGTTACTAACAAGAAGATGACATTGATAAAACTAATGTAATTTTTATGACATGTTAGTTAGTTAGAGTTTAAGTCATTAAGTTACTCACGTCTAATGACTTAAATATTTAGAAAGAGTCAACGCTATATATAGAAGCGGTAACTATAAAAGAAGATAAATTCAAATGATAAATATATCCTTGAATTAAAATGTTAATTGATTTTGTTATAACCTTTGATATCCACTAAGATGTAATTTAATTTCAACGTGTTTTATAAATAAAAAGACTTAGATTAAGATTTGGAGAAATAAAGTATAGCAGTTTATGCTATAGTTTTCTTAAAATTTCAAGGAAATTATTTTGAACTATAGATGTGTTATGTACTCTATTTTTTTGCTCTTTCTTTTGAAGGATTAATATATATATATATATATATATATATATATTAATATATTTGTATGACTTTGTGTCGGAATTGTATTAATAATCTCTTTTGTCGAATTATGTTAACGGTTAAATTATATTTTAGACAACTAATTTATAGTGATACAAATTGTAAGAATGTTTTGAGTAATCGAATTAAAATGCAAGTTAAATTAGTTTGGAAACTAGTGAAGGTCCATTGCTAGTTATGTGTGTGAATTGCAAAGTAGCATGTCCATGCTTCTGTAAGAAAAAGCAAAGAAAAATTACTAAACATATATACTGGACTTTTTGAAGTATTCAAATTTTTTATTTTATTTTTGTGTGGAAAAGAGAGATCTAGATCTAAAGCTCTCACGTGCAAGCTTGATTTTATTCCTGATTATATACTTGTTATCTTAAACCAACCAAATGAAAAATTGCCTAATTTGCCCCTCAACCTAGAGAATCCAAATATCTTACGCTAAAAAAGAAAATCATTGTCTGGTGTATACAAGTTGTATAAATAAGCTTTACACTAACCTTTAATAATAATTGAGTAAAGGATATTCTTTTTTTTTTTTTAAGTTGTTACAAATACAAATACATAATAACGTGATTAATTCTTATTAGACGACAGTATAAATTTATTTTACATTATTAATGCATAATCATTACACTTATATTTCTTATTCGAGATGTAAATTATGGCTTTGGAGTTTAGATTATCACACACTCCCTCTTTCTGCATCCTTTCTATTTTCATATATTTATATATATAGTGATTATTATAAATGAAAATGATTATTTTTATTGTTATTAAAAAATTTAGTTAAATATAGATTTTTTATGTAAAATATAATTCAAATTTATTAAATTATTACTTTGAATGTCAAATAGTCAATTATTGACATGTTTTTATTAAAGTATAAACATATTAAAAATACTAGTATTAATAAGTTAAAAATAATTAACTTTTTTTATAATAATAATTAAAATTTAATATCATTTTTTTACTTGTAGTTGTTGGGAAAAATCAACCCCAACAGTAATAATGACCAAATATATGTATAAAATGTGTGGCTAACACGGACTTCTCATATTTCAATGTATTTATTAATATTAATTAGGAGTTTATTTAAAATAATAATAATAAATATATTCAGCCATTCAAAAATAAGTTTTAAGACAAATTTTTCTAAAGAATGTTTAAAAAAAGATGGACGAAGTATCTAAATTAACTTATATAGTTAATTAAGTTTCATCGAAAAATCGTACATTTGTTGAGTTATGTTTAATAAAATAACTAGAAAAGCAAATATCAATATATAAGTCAACTTGAACATATCATAGTGACTATTAAATTAACTACTACTGTATTATTCACCTGCTCGCTTAATTAATTAGTTGCTTACGTACAACGGTACAAGTAAGGCATTTGAATTTGTAATTCTATATTATAGAGTCAAGACCATCTCTATTTTTTTACCTTTTCCAATTTTTTTAATTACCAAAGTTTTTATGAAAATATAAACATAATAATGTGATATTTAATAGGTCTAAATATTTTTTATATACTCTAAAACTTTTTAAAATTATAGTATTGGAGAGGAAAAAAAAATTTATAACTTGTTATTATGTTAATACAAAAGAAGCAGCCAGTTACAAAATATATATGTAGGGTTTTTTTTTTTCTCGATTCATATAAGTTGATTTTTAGTTTATAATAGGTATAAGAATTGTTTGGTAACATTTATTTACTAGTTTATAATTTATATTTTGATAAGTTATTTTTAATACTTTTTTAATGTACCGTTTATCATTTTTGGGGTTAATTTTATCCATAATTTTTTATTTTATTTTTTTTATATTTTATAATTTATTTATTATAATTTAAAATAAATAATTTTAAAATTTAAAATAAATAATTTTAAAATTTAAAATAAATAATTTATTTTAAATAATTGATATACTTTAAAATATAAATAATTTTTATAAATAATATTTTAAAGTAAATAACTTAAAATAAATAAATTAGCTAAATGAATAAAAAATATATCAGTTTAATAAATAATTTATAATTTTAAATTATTTATAAATAATTTCAATTTTAAAATAATTAATATTTTAAAATAAATAATTTAAAATAAAATAAATGAGATAAAAGAAATATATCAGATTAATAAATTTTAAAATATTTTAAACATTAATTGATATAAAATTTATTTTTACGTCATTTTAGATTTTTAAATTAATTGAACCCATCATTTTGTCAAACACTTCAATTAATTTAAAAGATATTTATTATCAACTGTCACATTTGTAGAAAAAATTTTGTAAAAAGAAAAAAATCAGTCACTTTTAGTTTTAATTTTTAATGCAACCTTTAATTATCTTTTTTCTAATACTAATGTACATTATTTTCAAATCATTATTCACTACTTAACATTTACAATGTTAAAAATACATCAATATTAATAAAAATGATTAAATATAATCGTATATTATTTCTTTAATACGTGGATACGTCCGAATATTAAAATGATTTTAGGACCGAGGGAGTAACATTTGTGATGCTTATTTTCAATTGAAACTTGTGTTTAGAGAAAGAGGTAATTTACTGCTTATATATATTCTAATTAACATTAGCAAGTAGGTCATAAAATGAAAAGAAAAAATCCTAATAATTTTACTAGACTCTAATACCACTTGTTGGAGAATTTTACTAGACTCTAATACCACTTGTTGGGGAGGGGGAGCGCGACATTCGAAATGGGATAAATTCTTAATAGACTTAGACACCATATCTCAACCCAAAACTTTAAGGCATTAAGTTTATATGTCATTCTCCTTATATATCTAATATAGCCTCTATTCATGATTAATGTGGAACTAATCACTTCTAATTGAATTCCAACACATGATACCAACCAAAGTACCAAATATCGGGTGTCACGAGATAAAGAGAAAATATTAAATATCATGCATGTGGAAAAATAATCAAAGCCTCAGGGGGATTCAATAATTAAGTCCTTACTCAAGAACCTCAAATATATTACCAATAGATGATTGATTGATTTAATTATAGAAAAACCAATGCTCAATCCTAATCCAAACAAAATCAAGATAACTATATATCATCATAATTATAAGTTAATTTCCACAAACATTATATATATTTATATATAAAACCAAAAGTCCATCCTCAAGTCCTCTTCACTTACCCTTTTCTCTTCTTGTCACACTCTTTTCTCTCCCAAATGAAATTCAAAGCAATGGAACTTCTCTTTGGTAAAAACACACCAAAACAAATGATCCCAAAAGTAACATTACTAGCTGTTTTTGCAATACTTGTCTTCACTATCACACCACTTTCATACCCTTTATTTAGATATTCATCATCCATGAAAAACATTAATAAAGATTCAAAACAACCATCCTCTGCCTTTGATGATTTAAATGAGTCATCAAGTTTGCCTTCAACTTCTATAAAAAAATGTGACATTTTTAGTGGTGAATGGGTTCCAAATTCAAAAGGACCTTATTATACAAATAAAACATGTTGGGCTATTCATGAACATCAAAATTGTATGAAGTATGGAAGACCAGATTCTGAGTTCTTGAAATGGAAGTGGAAACCAAATGGATGTGACCTTCCTATATTTAACCCTTTTCAATTCTTGGAAATTGTTAGAGGAAAATCTATGGCTTTTGTTGGAGATTCAGTTGGTAGAAATCAGATGCAATCCATGATTTGTCTCCTATCAAGGGTAAGTCCTTCTTTCTTAATGCATGTTTGAATTTGCAATAATTTTAACGAAATTTTGATGTCATAATTTTGTTGAAACTAAAAAATGTATATATAGTGTACCAAATAAAATTATATGTTTCTACCACTAAGTTTCTTATTTATTTTATTTTATTTTATTTTGAATTTTTTTACATAGTTATATATGCTCTGTTGCTTCATAGTATGATTTTAATTTTAATTTTTTATATTGTAGTATTTTTTTAGTATTTTTAATCATTTAGAAGCGTACCACTCTTTTTGCCTATTAAAAACATTTGGAAGCATACCCTTTAAATATCGAACACTTAAAAATAAGAAATGAACTTGACCTTCATCCCTAGCCTTTTAAAATTTATTAATTTTGGATCTGTTAACAAACAATACAAGTCTTTATACCATTAGCTAAAATTTAAAGCCAAGAATACCATAATTAAATACTTTCTTCTTTTTTTAAACAAAAAATTGGAGGATCTTTTAATCATTTTAAGCATGTTTTCTATAATTAAATAAATACTAAAATTTGCATGATTTCTAAATAAAATTTACTATATATATCACCTTAAAATTACCAAATTTATGTGGTACTAGTGATAAACATCTTGGATCTCTCTTGAGGATTTGGTCAATTATTTAATCTGTGACTCATGTGTATAAAATTAATTATTTGAGAGAAACAACTACTATTAAAAACGCTTTACTCCTCAACAACAAAAAATATTTAGCAAAAGTGGTTAAAAAAATTGAAACTTTATATTAAATAACTTTTTTAACTTATTTTTTATTTATATTCCGTTACAAATAGGGTACATCTTAAGAAAAATTAGGATAATTCTTCGATAGCCAGTAAAAGAGAGATTTATTCTTAAAGCATGTGATAAAAATAAATCCCAAATATGAGATTCTTAAAGTAGAAAAAGGTTTATATAAAAAAAAAGGTGAAAAGATGAGATTTCTTTTCGAAAAATATCACCTCATATAGATAAGGTGAGATTTCATAGTTAAGAAAACAAAGTTATCACTACTATTTTTGCAAAGTTCCAATGTATGTAGACTCGTGAAGATTAGACATCAATAAGGTTTTACCTCAAAGTATTCATAAATATCTATTTCCCCCTTTTTTTTAACCCCACTCTTACCCTTCATTTTTTTTACCTCAACTTACCCTTCACTTATCATCATTTATATTTTAAATATAAGTAAAAATATAGTCAACAACAAAAGTTGATATCCAAATTTCATACTAAATATATCTATTTATATTGGTTTATTTTTATTCAAAATTTGAGAAAGAATCTTTCTGATTTATATCATGATGTAAAAAAAAAGAATTTTTTAGACAAAGCTAGGTGAAACAAAATTATTTAAAAATATTAGGTATTAAAAACATCTTTGTCTTGCCTCTTGACTCTTGTTTGGATTAGACCTATTTTGCCATCTTTCTAATGAAGTGGTTGGTTCACCTAAGCCCATTATCCGATCCAAAACATTTGGTAAAAAAAAAAAATGAAATGGAAAGTAACATGCATAAAAGTATCAACCATATGCAATCGAATCTTATTTTCCCTGGTAAGTGTGCCAATCACATTAATTCCATTTGACTCTGTCCTCTACATCTCTATCTACCATATGAATTAATCAAAATTTGAACTATATTAGTTTTTTTTTCTAATTTCATGCACCGTTGGAGGCTCTCAAACTTATAAAACACAGTTCCTCTGTCCATAGTATTCCAGATATTTAATTTTGATACAAATAAAAAAATGTATTAATGGATAATGAAGAATAATACTTTTGCTAAATGATTTTTATTATTTCTTGGTGGATTTTACTAAATAGAAGACATTAAATTAGAGCTATACAAATATTAATTAAATTATATAATTAAAAATGTAATTAATATTATATTAAAAATAGAGAGTTTCAATTATTTTCAGATAATTTATTTTTATAAATATGCATGTCAATTATTGTGTATGTAATGTTGTACCAAAATATAATGGTACCAAGTAGCTAGTAGTTAGTATTAGTATTATTTTAATATTTCAACAGCTTCCTCTTTACATTATTATTTTCATCTTTATATATTAATTAAATAAAAAAATTAAGAAAGCTGATAATAATATTAAATTTTTTGATTTTTTTTAAAATAATTTTATGAATTAATTAATATTTTTATTATAATATTTATTATTGATTATAGAAAAAATATAAATTAATTAGGAGTATGTTAGTAAAAAAAATAGTTAATATAGTTGAAAATTCAAATATAATTTTATGAAGAAAAAGATCTCAAAATAATTTTGTATTTAAGGAGCCTGGTAGGAGTATGTTACTTAAATCTAACCAAACCAAAAAGTAGAAATGGTTGATAATTGAGACATGATATTAATATTTAATATAAAGGGAAATATTAAAACACAAGATGGCCCAGCTTTTTGTAGTTTTATTATGTCAAATTGTCTTTTACATTCCTACCAATTTGCATAGGGTTAAGTCCTTGTTTGATTCTATATAAGCAATTAATGCAAATAAAATCACGGGGTTTGTATTGGGTAGTAATGATTGTAGTATGAAATTCTATATATATGAGAATGAACCTAAAATTGGCCTAGAGGTTTCAACAATTAAATGTTGAATTGAAACTTTAGCTAAACAAAAATAATTGAATTGGTTGAGATGTCACACTCCTCAAAGTAGAAAATCAGATAATGCTTTATGTATATGATAATTAGTCATTGTTTGTATATGTAATTAATTTTGCATGGAAGAAAATTAAAATAAATTAGTCGACATAAAATTAAATTAAATAGTGTTAGTTTGAAGAGAGTCCAAGATGAGACGTAACTAATGGGACCACTCAATTATTTTATGTATGATATGTATTATTGGCAGCATTATATTATTAATGCTGAAAATTTTGTGTCTTATGCGGAAAAGTTCACATGTAAATAATATTCTATGAGCTGGATCCTCCAAGTGTGTAACATGCATGTATGGTTTCTTTTTCTTTTCACTGGGAACAGAAAAGCATGGTTTAAAATATTAAAGTAGACAAAAAGGAATGGATATAAAGGTTATTTTTACTCATAAAATAATTTGAAAAGCTTGAATCGAGTTTGAGTTTCAAAGTGGTATATTTAGTAGCACCTAGATTAGGAAGAGAATATTTTTTTATAATCAACAAATAGTAAATACAAAGATACTCCAATCTCTTGTAGTACAATTTAGAGATTCTAAAAAGTTATATTAATTTGAAGCTTAACTAATATTTTTATATTAAATCATCTTTTTGAATTTCTTTATGTAGAGGCATATTTATCAAATATAATTCAAGTTTTAAATGTGAAAAAAAATAATTCTACACATCCAACATATTTTCTATAGCTAATAAACAAATTCATCTAAAATTATTTGTTATTAAATGAATAAAATAAAATTTTACACACAAATTCGGTTCAACTTAAACTTACATGATTGAAATTTTATATTATCTCATTGTTTTAGACAGGCAAAATTAGCATTTCAAACAACTCAATCATTTTTTAAGCTTTTCTTCTCTTAATTAATTATCTAAATGTTTGTGTTAATATATATATATATATATATATATATATA
>NC_021162.2:7730443-7741520 GCF_000331145.2 Cicer arietinum
TATATATATATATATATTATTAATTTTTCTTACAAAATAATATAATTTATATACATCGGTGTAATAAATTTTTATATAATCATTAAATTATAATTGTTAAATTATTTTAATCGTAACTAATATTAAAGTTACTCATATGAATGAATGAGTGTAATAAGCTGACATTTTTTAAACCTTTTAAAGAGTTGGTGCGTAGAAATTACACTCAATTACAATATTTATTAAAAATATTATGGTTATTATTTATTAAGATAAAATTGCATCTTATGTTTAATCTTTATTATACTTGCAGGTAGAATGGCCCATTGATGTATCATACACAAGTGATGATTATTTCATGAGATGGAATTACCCAACCTACAATTTTACAATGGCCTCTTTTTGGACACCCCATTTGGTAAGATCCAAAGAATCAGATATAAAGGGTCCAGGTTCAACTGGACTCTTCAATCTTTACATTGATGAGCCTGATGAAAAATGGATAACCCAAATTCAAGATTTTGACTATGTCATTCTCAATGGAGGACATTGGTTCACAAGATCAATGGTTTTCTATGAGAAACAAAAAATTGTTGGATGTCATTATTGTCTCTTAGAAAATGTCCCTGATTTAACTATGTATCATGGTTATAGAAGGGCATTTAGGACAGCATTAAAAGCCATAAATAATTTAGAAAATTTTAAGGGCATAACATTTCTTAGGACATTTTCACCCTCACATTTTGAAAATGGGTTATGGAATCAAGGTGGGAATTGTGTTAGGACTAAGCCATTTAGAAGCAATGAGACACAATTAGAGGGTATCAATTTGGAATTTTATATGATTCAATTGGAAGAATTTAAAATTGCTGAAAAAGAAGCTAGAAAAAAGGGTATGAAATTTAGATTATATGATACAACACAAGCATCATTGTTGAGGCCAGATGGTCATCCAAGTAACTATGGACATTGGCCAAATGAAAATGTGACATTGTATAATGATTGTGTTCATTGGTGTTTGCCTGGACCTATCGATACGTGGAGTGATTTTCTTTTGGATATGTTGAAGATGGAGGGTGTGAGATCAGCTGAAGAAAGAAGGCTTCATTTGCACACAAATTGATCATTGAAAGAGTGTTTTATTTATATATAAATTTATCAATTTGATATGTAATATGGCTTGTAATTTTAAGCTACCATGCTTACATGTTTAACTTGTAAATCATTTTTAAGATTAAATTTGATTAATGTATTCAATAATTTTAAGAGCTATTTTTTCTCAATTATTATAAGAGTTTTATATCTAGAATGTGCTAATAATTATATTTTATTTCTATTTTTATTATTATAAAATTTATTTTTTATTAAAAATAGTAAGGATTTACCTTAAGATTATTTTTTGAAAAGTCAATATACACACTAAGTTATTGTTATAATATGTATCACAAGTCTTGCAGTTGCACCACAATAATCATAATTTGAAATCATCTCTATCAAAAAAAGCATATGGTTTCATTTTCATTTGGAGAGTGACCATACATTTGAGATATTAGTCCCCTTTTAAAATATTTTGAAGTGGATTCCAACTACTAACTAAAAAAGTGTAAGATATATCATGCATTATAATCTGAAGAGATATAATGTAAATTTCATCGTGATCATTGTAAAATGATAATTAATGTTATTTTAACTAATAATAATTTCTCATCTCCAATTTTATTTTAAAAAAATCAATATATTAATAAGTTCTGATTATTATCTACAATTTTAATTATTGCTAGCTAAATCCGACAACAAAGTTACAATATGTAAATATTTAGCCATTCCACTTTTTTTGTTTTTCTTCCTCCCCTGAAGAAAGTGTGATTTAAAACCATTTACTGGACCCAAAAACACTCCTAATTTGCTTTGTTTTTTATTTTTATCTAAATGAATGGGTTTTTACACTTATTTAGTTTTATTTTATGTTAAGTTCATGATTTCATCGTCTAGCCGCGACGTTTTTTGTACGTTTTTTACTGCGAAGTTGTTTGGTTTCTTATCTTGCGATGTTGATTTGATTCAAATTGACATATTAGCTTCAAACTAATGTATATTCAATCAATAATTTTGATGTTTCAACATTACAGCTCCAAAATCATGAGTATCTCATAATAGGAATAAACACATAAACACGATTACAAGAACTACGCATCCGATATAAAATTATCTCAACTTGCAAGAACTAGTGAGAAACAACAACAAATATATGACATCAAAATTGATCAAATAAAAGCGTGTAAAGAAGACCAATATTTTAATGTGGAAAACCCCTCAATGCAAGAGTATAAACCACGAGTCGTCCAAATCAAATAAATAGCTCTACTATAATCAAATAAGGGTACAAGAGAGTCTCAAAATGATGCACAAATTGTATCTACAACAAGCCAAAACAACAACACACTAAAGCTTACAAATGAAAAACAAGAAGAAGAAAAAACACCCCAAAAACCTGCTAATATGCAAACACTATTTCTCCTTCTCCATACGTCGATTCGGCCATTGAAAACGAATACATGTATGTTGCAAACCTTATGTCCAAAAACCAATCAAATCCAACGATTAATGAATGCACAATCAATGTTTTTCTGAGACTGAGTTGACAAAATCGGAAATATGATTTACTCTTCTATTTTCTCTTTTGGGGGTTGTCTTTTCTTTTAATATAATCTCTCTCTCTCTCTCTCTCTCTCTCACAATCCTAATCATGGACTACAATATTTGGACATTTCTTCACATAGGAAAGGAGTCCAATACCCAACATCTCGAACAATTCAATGTTGTCATATTTATAGATTTTGTTACATTTGTGTCACGACCTAAAATTTCGAGTTTTCCTCGAATTCAATGGAGTCGCCACTAAAATTTATTTTAAGATAGGGAAAATATTAGAAAACCCTTAAAAATAGAAAAAATGTAAGAATGGTCTTTGAAACCAGATTTTGAGTTCGGGAGTCGATTATGCGTAGGGAAGGTATTAACACCCTACGACATCCGTTAAAATACGGTTACTTATAATTAATTGTGCAAAATTATATCAACTTAAATATATTTATTTTTCTTTATTATTAAATATGAATATAAGTTGTTTTTTATAAATGTGATTTATGGAGATAAAAGCGTGTTAAAAAAAAAAAAGAGGAAAAAAAAAGTTTTTCTTATTGTGCTTGACAAGAGTGTGATCTTGCTCCTACGTATCTCCCGGTGCGATGGAGAAATCAAAGCTACGTAGTTCTTCGGTATAAAATGTGGATGTGTTGGTTGCTTTTAAATAAATTGTATTTTTGCTTTTTTAAAAAGTTAATTTTGGCAAACATAAAAAAAACTTGTTCGATTTGAATAATTATGAAATATGAGTTTTAAGACGATCGAGTTGTACAACTCGTGTCTCAAAATTCAAGGAGTAAAAAAAAAGATGTCACATCTAATTTAATACTCTTAAGAATATTTTATAATTTTTTCGATTTTTAATATTAGATTTCAAAGCTAAAAAAATAGTACAACTTATATTAATGTCTCAAATATATCACATTTAATTAATTTTTAATAAAAAAATAAAAAAAAATGAAAAAATAATTAATTTTTTATTAAATTCAAATATAGATATTTTATTAAAATAAAAGGAAAGGATCATGATAAAAAAATATTGGGCAAGAAAAAAAGAAATGCAAATGGACTGTATAAAATACCCATGGCCCAATCTCTTTGAAACCTAATATGTAAAAACAGCTCTGGCTTGAAGAAAACAAACCCAGACACAATCAAGAAGATGAGCGGCGCATCCAAAAGAAAGAAAACAATGGGCGGCCAAAACAAAGTTTGAGTCCTATCCTTTCTAACCTTCTAATACTTCTCGATCAAATTTATAACAATAATAACTTTCATTATTAGGAAATATAAATGAAAAAAAAAACAAAAATAAAAAGAATTCTATTTCAAAACTTGGAACTCTTTTTCCCTCTCCCATTTCCAAAATTTCGAATTCTATTTATAGGTTAAAGTAAATTATAGTGGTGTAACTTTCTGCTCATTAGACAAAATCAAGTTCTGAACTTTATAAATGAGGTTATACAAGTACTACCTTTATTAGTATGTCTGATATAAAATGAACCAATTAATTGGTTTATAATATGTTGTACTTAGGATGCTCGGAATGCAAATAATATAAAGAAGGGTTTGTAATAGCTTTTTCACATAGTCAATCAACTAAAAAGATGTAATGGAAGAGTGTAGTGTATTGATGTGTGGCATGCCAAATAAGATATACTGAATTATTTTGGTGTAATTCGAATTCCTTGTTGTTTGACTTTATTTTTTTTTGTAAAATAATGATTATTTTAGATTTTTGATAATAATTTGTAAATATATTTACCATTTTATGCTATTAACTTGTGTGATGTGAATTTGTTTGCATATTCATCTTTTTCAAATTTATCGACTTGAAATTATATTGTCCTCAATCTTCACTACCGAAGTGAAGAAAATGCTGGATCAAGAAAAAAGGGTACTATGAGCCCTCAACCCCACACATCTAACCAGCTCGCGTGGTTCACCGGTTCAACCGACTAGACACTTAAAATGATTCAGTTGATATATAGGTGCTCTTTAAGTGAAAGTGTTGTCCCTATTGGATTGGACCCTTCCCTATAAAGCTATCTGTTGGAGCATAATTTTTATTAATTTGAATGAAATAATATAAATTTTTTTAATAAAAAATTAATGGTGGCTAACAAAACCAAAAGATAACTTGGTGGCTATATAATTCCAAGATTTGCATCTTTAATTTCATAGTAAATATAGAAAATCACATCTTAACAAAAACAATTTTTCTCATACCCTTTGAGTATCCCACTAGGATGAAAGTAATAAATAGCCCTATAATAATAATACGTCTGTTTTGATAAATCAAAGCTACGATTAGGGATGACAATGGGTAGGGTTTGGGTAGAGTACTATAGTACCTGTTTCCATACCCGCGATTTAAAAAAATACCCATATTCGTGCTCGTACCCTCTTGGGTATCAACTTTAATACCCGTACCCTTATCCTCTGGATACTTAAGTGTCTGTATCCATACTCGTTATCCACACTTTAATTAAAAAAAATCAATAAATAAATGATATTATTGTGATTAAATTTTAAATTATTCAAATATCTTAAATCCAATCATAAAATATTATAAACCAAAATATTTTCTAACTCAAAACATTTCAAAAGAACACTCGTTACAATACATATTTAAATATCCATAATAATATTTTGTGAAGTTGCAAGTCATACGACAATATTATCTGAGATAATTGATACAAAGTTGCAAGTATAATTATAAAGTCACGATTAATAAGATATAACTATTAGTTATAAAATCACAATTATTTACCTATTTATCATAATCAGATTCTTAAAAAATTTGCAAACGTTTATGTTTCAATTATAAATATTATAATGGTCCAATGATATTAATAGATGTTAAAATATAAAAGAAAATAATTAATTAAACTAAACACTAATATAATAAATAGATAAATAAATAAATAAATAATATATTAATTATATAAGTGCGGGTGCGGGGCGGGGTGGATACTATAGTATCCGCACCCATACCCGCTTAATTTTATGGGTAATTACCCGTCCCCATGCCCATACCCATTATGCAGGTTTTTACCCTACCCGTTGTGGGTTTTTTCTGTAGATACTCACTGGGTTGGGTATGAGTCTAATTGTCATCCCTAGCTACAATAATATACCAGGTCATATTCAAATTCTCAAATATAATGTAATTTTCAAGTGATTTGGATGTTGTGGAAAAAATGGGTTGTGTTTCTGGGCAATTAATATACGACACGGTACTACATAAAGAACAATTATATATTTCATACTAAGTGGATGAGTAATTCAATTTATTTAACTTAAGAGTTAAATAATTGAGAATCTAAGTTTAAGTTTGAATGAAGAAAAAATACTGATACAATAATTAATTACTAATTATTAATTTTAACCGTTTTTAAAAAAATATTTATTATTTGAGAGAGAAAGTAAAATCTTTTATGAAGTAGTCATTATAATCCTTAATAAGACTCTCAAAAGCTAAATATCCGCTAATTAATCTTGCTAGTTTTGATGTGGATAATTTTAAATACTTTTAGAACATTTTTAAGAGTTTAATTATTTGTATTAATGATGTAAAATAGTTTTATACAAAATATTGGTGTATATATTTGGGGTTCAAATTATTTTATTAAGTGTTTCAAAATTATTAAGAAAATATTGTAAGAAGATAAAAAATTTACTTCATACTCTTAAAATTATACACATCTTTACTTTCAGATTTTATGAAAACTACTAGTTTTATCCTTTATTTAAATAAAAAATATTCAAAACTGGCAAAAATTTCTGTATAGTTGAAAAACTTATATTCTACAAATTTATTTAATTTTTTTTGAGACACATTTAAGTTTCAGAAAATTTAATTTTAAATTTTTACGAACATATTTGGAATCTTGTGAGGAGAATAAGATTTTTTTTCTTTTTTTTTTTTAACTGGAGTGGTAGGGATATAATTGTGCGGTGCATAACATATATAATTTTTTTTCTGTTTTTGTGTTTGGTTTAGTATTTGGGGTTGGCTTCGCTTGTCCATTACATGGGGGCTTGTTGACCACTTTCTTCTAAACTCTTCTTTTGAGTCGGTTGGATTTTAAAAAAAAATGAAGTTCAAAAGAATACTTGATTATCCCTAAAAAATTTGGTTTGAGATATCATTAAAGCAATTCTTTATAGTTTTTTACTGTAACATTTTAAAAATTTCTTTATAGTTTAGATTAAATTTTTTATATTGTTTCTAAATTTTAGGTTGAAATTGAATTTTAATTTTAATATTTGCATATTAACCTCTGTTCGTTTTGTAGGTCATTACTTGAACTCTGGATATTATATTGACACATATAAGTAGGTGTTGAAAAATAAAAAAAATCAGAGCTACAATTTTTATGTTAGAACAAAAGTTCAATGCCAGACTTTATTTGGTCTAAAATGCAGATTACGTGATTTGAACTTTTTGTAATAATTTTAAATAACGTGCCACTTATTTTAAAGCTCAAAACGAGTACCATATATTTTTAGTTTTCTTTTTTAGAGGGATGCTGTTTTTTTGGGACTCAGAAAGATACAGAGAATTTTTCTTATTTTAATGGAAGACTAAATTTCTTATACTGATTCATTGTTTCAGAGTTTCATCAAGATCTTGAGGTTTATTTTATAATTATTTCACGTTATGATTCAAAAAAATAAATAAATATATAAATGGCGTCGTTACTATGGACTCTCTGATAACAATATTAGCCAATTTTAGACTACTACTAACCATCATAACAATTGTTTTGTATGTTTTGTTGCTCTACCGGTCGTGTAAGCTTGTTGCTAGTCGAAAAAACCGTTTTTCAAGCGACTGTCTCGAATTGCCCCAAAAATTTTCTAAAAAATGACAAAAAATCAAGGAATTTTTTACAGAATTCGACTCTCAAAATCCCAGATTCCTTTGTTTAGATCAATTTTTGAATTTTTTGAAATTTTCATATTCTAAAAAAAATGGCGTTATTTTTATTTGATTTTAGAAATTTTTGGTGCTATTTTTAAAAAATTTAGATTTTATTTTATAGGATTTTTTATTTTTCACTTCAATTTTAACGATATAAATATTGTTGAAATTTTTAGAATTATGTATTACGTTGCATAACGATATAAATATTGTTGAAATTTTTAGAATTATGTATTAGGTTGCATTGTTACATTCTCACGATGACCTTTACCTCGAGAAGGTGGGTTGTTACCATAATAGTGTGATGTGATGATTGTTCAGTGCAAGCTATATTTGTAGTAGTAGCATTGACATCATATAGTTCTTGGAGAAACTTGTCCAACTAAGCCTTTTTGAATATACATCAAAGCTTCAAACTCGTGCAATTTAGGTGAATCAGACTTATTATATAACATCAAGATAAGTTGATCATATTCTTCTGGTAATCCATCAGAAACAACATCCACTTGATCTCTTTCCAAAATTGGATCATTAATAGCTGACAACGAACCAACAATTGCCTTGATATGCAACACATGTTTAGAGATTGATCGATTACCTTTTTTTGTTGATTTCAACTTAGAAAGGAGTTGCCTAGCACGAGCCTTAATGTGCACAAAGAAATGTTTGTGAATTTGATCACATACTTTAAACACATCCATTCCCCACATTGAAAATAGCCATGGTGATGTTAAAACATTCAAAGAGGTGGGTGGTACATGTATTTTATCAGCATAGATTTGACATTTATGACATTTCTTTACGTGACTAAAGCAGTCGGATTCCATGGTCAACCAATAGTAGCCAGCCAATAAGATTTTTCTTGCCATTATGTGCCCATTTGCATGAGTTCCGAAAGAACCTTCGTGAACCTCTTGGATAATTTTCTCCGCTTCTGCTTTATCCACACATCTGAGGAGAACCATATCATGATTTTTCTTATAAAGCACATCGCCATTTAAGAAGAAATTCATTGACAATCTCCTTAAAACCCTTTTGCCGTTTTCTGAAATACCCAATGGATATTCCTTATTCTTAACATATGATTTGATGTCATAAAACCACGGTTTGCCATCAGACTCTTCTTCTATTGATAAGCAATATGCAGGTTTATATCTTTGTTGAATTTTTATGACCGACATGTCCTAATTAGTGCTTACTTTGAACATTGACGACAAAGTGGCCAAGGTGTCAGCTAATTGGTTTTCTTCTTGAGGGATGTGGTGAAAAGTGATCTTCTCGAAATGTTCTGTCAATTCTTTGATATGGGTGTGATAGGAAATCAATTTGGAATCTCGTGTTTTCCACTCTCCTTTCGTCGGATGGATGACCAACAATGAGTCTCCATATACCTCAAGAAATTTTACATTTGATTTGATAGCTGCTTCAATGCCCATAACATATGCCTCATATTCCACAGTATTGTTTGTACAATCAAAACACAACCTAGCCGTAAATGGAGTGAACTGGTTATCTAGAGAAATCAAAATGGCTCAAATTCCATGCCCTAACGCATTAGAGGCACCATCAAACACCAACCTCCATTATTCTTTGATAGATTTTTGTGCAACATATACCAAATCGTATTCTGATAACAACATCTGCCAACGGGCGATCCTTCCAGTAAGAGCAGGTTTCTCAAAGATATACTTAATTGGGTCAATTTTAGACACCAACCAAGTTGTGTGACATAACATGTATTGCCTCAACCGACGAGCAGCCCATGCCAATGCACAACATGTTCGTTCAAGCAGTGAATACCTTGTTTCGCAACTGGTGAACTTTTTGCTCAAATAATAAATAGCATGTTCTTTCATACCAGATTCATCATGTTGCCCCACTACACATCCCATTGACTCGTCAAGTACTATGAAGTACATAATAAGCGGTTTCCTAGGAACAAGAGGTACTAAGACATGAGTTTTTATAAGTATTGCTTAATCTTTTCGAAAGCTTTTTGACAATTCTCATTTCATTCAACCTTTTGGTCTTTGCGCAACAATTTGAAAATCGATTCGCATGTAGCGGTGAGATGTGATATAAACCTCGCAATATAATTCAATCTACCCAAAAAGCCACGAACTTCTTTTTCCGTGCGTGGAGCCGGCATTTCTTGTATTGCTCTTACTTTATCTGGGTCCACTTTTATCCCTTTTTAACTAACGATAAACCCAAGTAACTTGCATGATCTTACACCAAAGGTGCATTTAGCAGGGTTTAAACAGAGTCTGAACTTCTTTAGTCGCTCAAATAAATTTTGAAGGTTAACATGGTCTTCTTCAGTCTGAGATTTTGCAATCATATCGTCCACGTAAACCTCTATTTCCTTATGCATCATGTCGTGAAACAAAGTTATCATTGCTCTTTGATAGTTTGCCCCAGCATTTTTCAATCCAAGTGACTCTTGCTCGCTCTGTAGGCCATAACTTGAGCTCTAGATATCCGATTGGTGCGTACAAGCAAGCGTTGGAAAGATAAAAATCAGAGCTACAACTTTTGTGTTGGAATAAAAGTCTAATGCCAAACTTTACTGGGCCTAAATTGCAGATTTTCTAATCTAGACTTTTGTAATAATTTTAATTAGCGGGTCACTTGTTTTTAAACCCTAAAACCCAATATCGAGTACTATATATTGGGAGTTTTGTTTCTTTTCACAAAGGAAAATATTAGGGTTCAGATTGCTACAAGAAATAAACAGTTTTTATTTTAATTTCATGGAAGGCTAATTTTATAAGATTAATCCACGAGTTTAGAGTTTCGTCAACACCTTGAGATTCGGGTTATACTGTCAATTTCGATTCATGATTATATTCTTGTTTATTTGATTATATTGATATTCTGATTGCTTAAATTGAATTTCAGTAGGATCGATTAAATTTATTTGACAGAATTTGGCTTCAGTTTCTAATTTAATTGAATTATAATTTTGTGATGCTTGATTGTTAATTGTAATATTTTGATGATTGTGATGCTTAATCCAATCAAAGAAACCGAATTAACATAGGATTGATTACGCTTGTTTAATCAATTCTATAGTCAAATAAAAATAGAATCACAAATTAGAAATTAAACTCATTGATAGAATCTGTGATAGGTTTGAAACTCGAATAAGTGAATTAATCATTTTGCTCATCTGTTAAATCTAAAATCTAAAAAACCCCTTTTTAATTTCATCTTTCAATTCGGTTATTATTATTATTATTATTATTATTATTATTATTATTATTATTATTATTATATCAAAAGTCCTTGCGAAACGATTCGAGTTATTAACTCTATTTATATTTTATCTATTGTATTTGACTCGTGTACGACAGCGAATCAAATTGGCGCCGCTGTCAGGGAGTCTCTGATAACAATATTAACCGATATTAACCGATATTAACCTTGTTTTCAGGCGATTGTCTCGGATTGCTCCGAAATTTCGCCAGAAAAAAAAAATCAAGGAATAGGACTCTCGTATAAGGGACTTTTACGAGACAC
>NC_021162.2:7741567-7760916 GCF_000331145.2 Cicer arietinum
GTTTAGATTCCAAAAATTGCAAAAAAAAAAAAAAAAATTGTGTTGCCTTTATTTGATTTTTAGATATTTTTGGTGGTATTTTTATATTTTTTGGATTTTATTTGGTAGGGTTTCCGATTTTTCACTTCAATTTTAGCAATAGGGACATTGTTGGTATTTTCATAATTGTGATTTTGCATTGCATTGTCATGATGATGCATGACTAGGGCTAGCTCTGTAAATCTGCATTCTCTTGAACCTGAAATAGATATGACATTTCATCTACGTCGTAGACTTAATAGAGCTGCTAATGTTAACGAGTCAGAGTCAGATACTGAAATTGACAAGTTGCTGCAAAATATGGCTGATGCGAACAATAGAAATTTAAGACAACTTGTTGCACCTGATGTCAATTATAATGCGTTGTGTATCACATATCCTGAAGTTACTGTACCATTTGAACTTAAATCTGGTTTAATACACTTGCTTCCAAAGTTTAATCGTCTTGCATGTGAGGATCCCCACAAACACTTGAAGGAATTCCATGTTGTGTGTTCTACCATGAAGCCTCAATGAGTCATAGAAGACCACATTAAGCTGAGAGCCTTCCCATTTTCACTCCAAGATGCTGCCAATGATTGGTTATACTACCTTCAACCAGGTTCTGTTACAAGTTGGAATGATCTCAAGATATTGTTTCTAGAAAAATTATTCCCTACCTCAAGAGCTGCTTCATTTAGAAAAGAAATATGTGGCATTAGGTAGATTGACAGGGAATCATTACATGAGTATTGAGAGAGATTCAAGAAATTAGTTTCTAACTGTCCTCATCACCATATTTCTGAACAATTGCTCATCCAATATTTTTATGAAGGCTTGCTACCTATGGATAGAAGCATTTTGGGTGCTGCTAGTGGGGGAGCACTTGTCGATAAAACCTCGGAAGCAACAAAGGCTTTGATTGAGAACATGTTCATTAATTCTCAGCAGTTTACAACTAGAAGCAATTCAACAGTGTTGACAAGGGGTGTGAATGAAATTCAAGCTTCTTCCCATAAGAATTTAGATGGAAAACTTGATGAGATTACATCTTTAGCAAAAAAATTGGCAATAGGTAAAACCTAAACAGTGGTTTGTGGTATTTGCACTTCTCCAGAGAATCTTTCATATTCATGTCCTACATCCAATTGTTGATGCTCCTCAAGCATATGCAACAAATATATACAATCCTCAAGCCAACTATGATCTGTCATCTAACAAGTACAATCCTAGTTGGAAAAACCATCTCAACCTAATATGGGGGAATTCATCTACACAACAGCAACCTGGGCAGCAGTAGCAGCAAAATATTCCTCAACAGCTAAACAATCCACAACAACAAAACAATGCACCTTCATTAAAGGACCTCGTTAAGCATATGGATGTCCAGAATCTCCAATTTCAACAAAGAATAGATTCCACCATTCAAATTTGGAACACAAATATTGGTCAGCTAGCCACTTCAATTAATCAATTGCAGACTCAAGGGTCAAATCAATTGTCTGCACAGTTAGTGGTAAATCTAAATGCTCCCAATGTCAGTGCAATTACATTGAGGTCTGGAAAAGCTGTTGAAATACCAAAGGTACCTTAAACTGCAGTGAAAAATAACAAGGTTGCTGAGGACACTTTGATACCTGAAACTGTTGATGTTGAGCAAAATATACCACTTCCTTTTCCTCAAAGGGCAGTGAAGACTAAGATCTTGGATACATTTAGGAAAGTGGAAGTGAACCCTCCTCACCTTGAAGTAATTAAACAGATTCCAAGATATACAAAATTTCTAAAGAATTTGTGCACACACAAGAGAAGGTTAAAAGGTAATGAAAGAGTAAACATGGGGTGAAATGTTTCAGCCCTCATTCAGCCCATGCCTTAGAAATGCAAAGATCCAGAAACTTTTTCCATACCATGTACCATAGGCAATAGTCAATTTGAATATGCTATGTTAGATTTAGGAGCTTCCATTAATGTTATGCCTACATCTATTTTTAACTTTCTTGCTCTTGGACCTTTACAGGGTACATGTGTTACCATTCAATTGGCGAACAAGAGCAATGCTTGTCCTATTGGACTTGTGGATGATGTACTTGTTCGAGTTAATGAATTGATATTTCTTGCATATTTTTACATTCTGGACATGGAGGGAGAGAATAAGTCCAACATGGCGCATATCATCTTAGGCAGACCATTCTTGAAAATTGCTAGAACAAAAATTGATGTGCATGCTGGAACTCTATCCATGGAATTTGGTGATAGCATTTTCAAATTGAATTGCTTGCCGATTTGGTTGGTGACACTTACCCCGATATGTTTGCTACTGATTTTACTTCATTGTCTGGTTTTGATGATACTTATACTTGTGAATTTTGTACAGATACTCAATTGTGCTCTGTGTGTGCTAAGATCGAAGTTGCCTTGCAGGTTGGTTATTGTGCTAATATTGATATTTCTACTAACAATATTGATATTTCTACTAACAATATTGATTTTGCAGACTTAGATTCGACCACTGGTGTTGTTCCCTCCATTGAACAGCCAATGACTATAGAGCTTAAATCACTTCCTGAAAATCTGAAATATGCATATTAGAAGGAAGTGGCAAGTTACCTGTGATTATTGCACTACATGTTTTTTCATCAGATTTTATAGTTGTAAATGTTGAGAGTTTGTTTGGACTGGCATGATTGGATAGTATATTTGCATTCTTTGTAAAATAAATCGGATTAAAATGCTAAATTGTTTATCATTTGTGATAAGTCATTAACCTTTGTGAGATTTTTTAGCCTTATTATGAATGGATTACATTTTTCCATCTCTTTTTCTTGTGAGTTATCTCACTCATGATTGTTAGTTATGCCAGAACTTGACTTGACTCTTGTCTGCATGCATATATTGAAATGATCTAGGCATTTGTTTCTTGATTAAGCTACTAGCCAAATAAGCCTACCCTACAATTATCCATTTATTTAAGCCCATTTGAGCCTAATTATATCATTCTTTGTTATATAGCTCATTACATGCCTAAAAGTGAAAAACAATGAATTGACCCAATCTTGGGGGATAAATGAGTTTTTCCTTAAATAAGTGCAGGGGTGCTCAACTTGTTTGTTAAATTTGAGGGTTATGAAAAGAAAAAAGAAAAGAAAAAAGAAAAGAAAAAAAAAGTGGAAACATAGTTGTATTGTGAGCAAAGAGAGCGTGAAAATAAAAGTCAATGATGTTTTTTTGAGTCACTTTTTAATGTTGTTTTTCTCTCTTATTCATTACTCCTTTATCCTCCTTGATTTTCAGCCCTAGTCTCCTTAGGGTTATCTCACCCTTACCTTGGCCACGTTACAACCTGAATAAAGACCTTTTGATCATTATATGCATGTGTTTCAAATATAAATAATAGAGGCTTGTCAAGTCTATGGTAGTCCTAGCTTTCATGATGTGCTTTGAGTGTAAACAGTAACCCAAACACTTTGAGAAAATTTTATATCATGGGAGGACTCTATCACTTATGATGCATTCTTTAGTTAACTTGTCCTCTTGTTTGCCTTGGTTGTGATAAAAACCTATTCATGATTGCCTTCAGCTAGAAATATTTTTTTCTCTCACCACTTTGCATTCATAAGAATATTTGGAATCGCATGCATTGCTTTTCTCGGAGTGCAAAGGTTTAAGTGTGGGGGAATTTGACCACATCATTTGGGCACTGTTAAGACAAACTCTCAAATTAAAGGTTTGATGAAAATAAACAAAGGTTAATTAAGAATGCTAATTATGATTCTAAAATGTTATATTAATTTAACTTGGGCTTTTGAGTGAATTAATTCAAAGATAGGATTCAAGCAAAACAAAGAAAACAGTTAAAAACTAAACAAATAAAGAAACAAGAATATTCTGGACAATCAAGACTGATCGTCACATCCTCTTAACTAATCAAACTTCACTACTTCAACGAAGCTTCTGCCTCTGAATTTTATACCAAGTTCATCAACACATGGCACATAACAAATATGATCCATTTCAGTAAAAGAAGGCTTTCAAACCTTTAAGATAAAAGGTCTCGAATCAAGCTAGTTGAAATAGTATGAATCTTATTCAGCCAAACTGTCAAGAAAGTTTAGTCAATCTTGACCTGTACAAAACATCAGGAAGATATCCAGAATGATCAAAACTGATTCTCTAGATTGATCATCAATATCCAGAAAGTTCAAACTGTCAAAACCAGATTGAGAATCAATCTCTGTTTCTGCAGAATTTCAGCATTGATCTCTATACTTATGCAGAGGTTTATAATCATTTACCAAATTGTTTTGGACAGAATCAAGGCTCCATATTGAAGCAGTAACATCAATGATTAAATGAGAAGCTTCTAGGATCATTAAACTCAAAGGAAAACTGATCAAAGAAGTATGTAACATCATCAATCAAAACAGATTCAAAATGTTCAAAGGCTAGAATGTTTTTAATCATATATATTGGTTTTGGTCAAAACTGACAGAGCACTACCAACAGCTCTTTTGACCATTATTAAATGCTCCAAACACTTATAAAATAAAGGCCAATATCCAGGAAAATGGCATAAGTTTAAGTGTTATCGAAGTCTCATAAATCATTCATATTCACAAACTTGAAATTCTCATTTTCACAAAGAAGAATCTCTTCTGGACTTTTATATCACACTGTGTTACTACTACTGAGTTCTTCGTAAGGAATCTCAAACAAGAGTTGAGACATCCATATTCTATCAAAACAATCTCATCATTATTGTAAAACTCAAACTATAAGAGTTTAAGTATAGTTTCAATAGATTGTAACATATCCTATCAAGATCGATAGGTGATTAATTTACTTTCTGGGTGGAACGAAAAAAAGCTAGTAACAAATCAATGTTGATCTAAGCTAGGTGTTGTAAAACCAATAAGGTTCTTTGTTTTAAACACTTAGTGGAAAAACTCACAGTTGTGAGAACTGGACGTAGCTCGAGTTGGGTGAACCAGGATATATCTTTGTGTGGTATTCCTTCTCTTATCTCTTTATTTATTGAGCTTAATTGATTAACTGAGATAAAACATAATCTAAGTTTTTGTTTTTAAGCTAACCAAGAACGTTCTCTGTTTTCTGGTAAAAACCAAGAACTTTCTCCATTTTCTATTTTCTTAACCAAAATCATTCTTGAGTTAAATCTTGAGGTTTCTTCAGGAATTTTTAAATCAACATTCTTACTTCAATTGGTATCAGAGCATGGCCTCTAGAAAGATTAAAAACACCTAACAAGTGCTAGAGAAAAGATCTAGAAGAAAAGATGTCGAAAGCCAAATACATTGTTGAAGGAGGATCTTCAAACAGACCACCATTCTTTGATGGATTTTATTATTATTTCTGGAAGAATACGATGCAGTTGTTTCTGAAATATCAAGATACACGAATGTGGTGTGTCATTATAGATGGAGATTTCATACCAATAGTTGATCAAGATGACTCAACCTCTATTGCGAAAAAAGAAGCAGACTGGACAATTGATGATAAAAGGCACTCCTAAACTCTAAAGCTCTATTATTCTTATCATGTGCCTTAAGCAGGGAAGAGAGTGAAAGAGTAGATGAATGCACAACAACAACAGAAGTATGAGATACACTGCAAACTCATCATGAAGGAACAAGCCATGTCAAAGAAACAAGGATAAACATTGGCATAAGGAAATTCGAACTGTTCAAAATGCAGGAAGGAGAAACTGTTGATGAAATGTACTCAAGGTTCACAATAATAGTAAATGAAATGCATTCTCTTGGCAAGGCTTACATAGTTCAAGAGAGAGTAAGAAAAATCATGAGGCATCTTCCAATCATATGGAGACCAATGGTAACAACTATAAGCCAAGCCAAGAATCTTGAATCACTTCCCCTGGAAGAATTAATTGGAACCTTAAGAGCACATGAAGTATTGCTACAAGAAGACAAACCAATCAAGAAGGGAAAGACAATAGCACTAAAAACATCTCAAGAAAAAATCACAATACAAATAGAGGAAGAACCAAAAGAAACTGAACTAGAAGATGCTGATGAAATTGCTCTTCTCACCAGAAGAATACAAAGAATAATGAGAAGAAGAGATCAAATCAAAAAGGGATTTCAAAACCAAAATCTCAAAACAGAAGTGGACAAAAGTCAAGTCACATGCTTTGGATGTAATAAATTAGGACATTACAAAGCATAATGTCCCTTAAACAAGAATGCACCAAAGCAATTTCCTTTTAAAAAGAAATCAATGATGGCCACATGGGAGGATTCAGAAGAATCAGAAATCGAAGAAGGTGAGGAAGCTAACATATGCTTAATGGTAAAAATAGAAGAAGATGAGTTAATAAATCCCGAACCTTGTTATTTATGTGACCAAATGGGAAAATAATTTGATAACTTGTTAAATGATTCAAATCATCTTATTAAAAAATGCAGCTCCTTGAAAGAACAATTTCATAAAGAAAAAGAAAAGAGTCAAGCTAGGGATAATGTTCTAAAAAATATCATTCAAGAATTAAAAGAAACACATAAACAAAATTTGGAAAATCGAGAAGGTCAATAACGTTCTGCAAAGAAAATGGAGAACGTTCTCCTTAAAACTGAAAACAAACTTCTTAAAACTCATTTGTTAAATTTCATTAAAGCCACTAAAACTTTCTAGAAAATCATGGGATCTCAAATAGGAATCTTTTATAAAGTTGGTCTTAGTTTTAATCAAACTCAAAAAACAAAAATGTATGAAAAAAAATTTGTCCCAGAAAGGAATGAAGAAAAATGTAAAACTAGATGCTCATACTGTAAAAAACTTGAACATCTAGAATTTGCTTGCTATTTTAGAAAAAGAGATGAAAAGATTGAAACCAAAAATTTTATTAAAAGAGAAGATCGTTCTGCTAAACCAGCGCTGAAAAATCTGCAAAAAGAAGAACATTCTCCAGGCTGCTCTCAAAACGGAGAACGTTCCAAAACAAAAGTTGAACTTTCTCCAGAAAATCTGAAAAAAGGAGAACGGTCTGGAACTACTTCAAAATCAAGTTTAAATTTTTTTGAAACCCAGATTATAAAATCGATTCCAAAATCAACAATGAAATGTTCACATTGTCTCAAAACCGATCATGAAAAAATGATGTGCTATCTTTAGAAGAAAGAAATCTTCAAAACTAACTCTCAAGGACCTAAAACAAAGTGGGTTCCTAAGGCTGACATAACATCTTATGCAGGTTGGATTTCCAAATATAAAGAGAAAGTCTTGGCTCTTGGACAGTGGCTGTTCAAGACACATGACAAGAGATAAAAACTGTTTGATGACATTCATCAAGAAGGATGGAGGATCAGTTACTTTTGGAAACAATAACCAAGCTCAGATTAAAGGTAAAGGAACTATTGGTAAGACAAACTTAGCTCAGATGTGAAGCATAAGTCAATCTTTTAAGCATAAGTCAACTATGTGACAATGGATGTGAAGTTATTTTCAAACCATAGGTATGTGAAATCAGAAAGATAAATGGATCCTGAAGTTATGTTTTATATCTTGAAGAACTACCTGATGAATCCTGTTTTATGTCAATCAATAAAGATAAATGGATATGGCATAAAAGAACTGGACATATTACTATGAAAACAATTTCAAAAATCTCAAAGTTAAATCTTGTTAGAGGATTACCCAAACTCAATTTTGATAAAGATAAAATATGTGAAGCATGTGCAAAAGGAAAGAAAGTCCAGAGTAGTTTTCATTCAAAAGATTTTGTAACCACAAACAGAACTCTTGAACTACTTCACATAGATCTTTTTGGGCCAATCAAAACAACAAGTCTAGGAGGAATGAAATAGGTTTTGTTATTGTTGACGATTTCTCAAGATTCACTTGGGTGATATTTTTAAAACAAAAAGACGATGCATTTGACGCACTTAAAATATTATGCAAAAAAGTACAAAATGAAAAAGAATCCAACATCATTTCTGTAAGAAGTGATCGTGGAGGAGAATTCATAAATGTTTCTTTTAAAACCTTCTTTGATGAACTTGGTATTTCTCATAATCTATCATGTGCAAGAACTCCACAACAAAATGGAGTTGTTGAACGGAAAAATAGAACATTACAAGAAATGGAAAGAACAATCTTGGAAGAGTCTAATATTGAAAGGTATTTTTGGGCTGAAGCCATAAACACGTCTTGTTATATCTTAAACCGTGTATCCATAAGAAAAATCATCAACAAAACCCCATATCAAATCTGGAAAAATAGAAAACCAAACATTTCTTACTTTCATATTTTTGGTTGCTATTATTATATTTTGAACAACAAAGATATCATTGGAAAATTTGATGCAAAATTTGATAAAGCAACTTTTCTTGGTTACTCAACTTATTCTAAAGGATATAGAGTATTTAATCTAAGAACTAATGTTGTAGAAATTAGTATGCACATATTATTTGATGAGTTAGATATAAGTAAAAAGGATGAAGAAGAAAAAACTCAAACTGATTTACAGCAGCATGACAATTTGCAGAAAACAAAGATTGATAAACAATCTCTGTTTCATTCTCCAACAAAAAGATGGAGAACGATTGAAGATCATCCTCAAACACAAATTATTGGAGATACTGCTGATGGCATTCTAACAAGAAAATCATTCAAGAATGATGAAAAGAACATGGCAATGATATCCCAGATTTAACAAAAATCAATTAAGGAAACCATGATTGATGAATCTTAGATAGAAGCCATGAAGGAAGAACTGATGCCGTTCGAGAAAAATGATGTCTGGACAGTTGTACCCGATCAACTAGATCAAACAACCATTGGTACATGATGAGGTTTCATAAATAAACTAGATGAAGAAGGTAAGGCTATCATAAACAAAGCAAGATTAGTTGCTCAAGGATACAATTAATAAGAAGGTATAGATTACGATAAAACCTTTGCTCCGGTTGCAAGGTTAGAAGCTATTCGTATACTCCTTGCATAGGCATCCCATAAACTTATTAAATTGTTTCAAATGGATGTTAAAAGTGTATTTTTAAATGGATTCTTAAATGAACAAGTTTATGTGAAACAACCTCTAGGATTTGAAAATCAATCAAGACCAAATCATGTTTTCAAACTTACCAAAGCTCTATATGGTTTAAAACAAGCACCAAGAGCTTGGTATGAACGGTTAAGTTCATTCTTAATCAAAAATGGATTTTTAAAAGGAAAAATTGACACCACATTATTTAAGAAAACAAAGAAGAATGATTTATTCGAGACTGATCGTCACAGCCTCTTAACCAATCAATCTCCACTATTTCAACGAATCTTTTGCCTCTAAATTTTAAACCAAGTTCATCAGCACATGGCAAGGAACAGATAATATCCATTTCAGTCAAAGAAGGCTTTCAAATCATTAAGATAAAAGGTCTCGAATCAAGCTAGTTAAAAAAAATCTGAATCATATTCAGCCAAACTTTCAAGAAAGTTTAATCAATCTTGATCTGTACAAAACAGCAGGAAGATATCTAGAATGATCAAAATTGATTCTCTAGATTGATCATCAATCTCCATAAAGTTCAAACTGTCAAAACCAGATTGATAATCAATCTCCATTTCTGCAGAATTTCAGCATTGATCTCCTTACTTCTGCAGTGGTTTATAATCATTCACCAAACTATTTTGGACATAATCAACGCTCCAGATCGAAACGGTAACATCATTTATTAAATTAGAACCTTCTAGGATCATTAAACTCAAAGGCAAACTGATCAAAGAAGTTTGTAACAGCATCAGCCAAAACAGATTCAAAATGTTCAAAGACTGGAATTTTTTTAATCATATATATTGGTTTTGGTCAAAACTGACAGAGCACTACCAACAGCTCTTTTGACCATTATTAAATGCTCCGAACGCCCATAATAGAAAGACCAATATCCAGGAAAAAGGCAGAATTTCAAGTGTTATCAAAGTCTCATAAATCATTCACATTCACATACTTGAAATTCTCATTTTCACAATGAAGAATATGCTCTGAACTTTTATATTACATTGTGTTACTATTATTGAATTATTTGTAAGGATTCGAATCTCAAACAAGAGTTGAGACATCTCAGATTCTATCAAAACAATCTCATCATTATTGTAAAACTCAAACTATAAGAGTTTAAGTATAGTTTGAATAGATTGTAAAAAAATCCTATCAAGATTGATAGGTGATTAATTTACTTTCTGAGTGGAAAGAAATAGAGCTTGTAACAGATCAAGATTGATCTAAGCTAGGTGCTATAAAACCAAGAAGGTTCTTGGACGTAGCCCGAGTTGGGTGAACCAGGATATATCTTTGTATGGTATTTCTTCTATTATCTATTTATTTATTAAGCTTAATTGATTAATTGAGATAAAACATAATCTGAATTTCTGTTTTTAAGCTAACCAAGAACATTCTCCGTTTTCTGGTAAAAACTAAGAACGTTCTCCGTTTTCTGTTTTCTTAACCAAGATCATTCTTGAGTTAAATCTTGAAGTTTCTTCAGTAATTTTTAAATAGGTATATTTACAATTCAAACCCCTCGTCCTTGTAAATCGACATTGTTACTTCAGACACATGTTTCTAGCTTTTTTCTTTGGTATTTTAAACGCTCTTTATAGCTTAGAATAATTTTTTTAACTTGTTTCTAAACTTCGGGTCGAAATTGAATTATAATTTTATTATTTGCATTTTAATTTCATTATTTACATTTTGACTCTTGCTCGCTCTATAGGCCATAACTTGAGCTCTGGATATCGGATTGGTGCATACGAGTAGCCGTTGGAAAGCTAAAAATTAAGCTACAACTTTTATGTTGGAATAAAAGCATAATGTCGAAATTTACTGGGCCTCAATTGCAGATTTTCTAATCTAGACTTTTGTAATAATTTTAATTAGCGGGTCACTTCTTTTTAAACCCTAAAGCCCAATATCGAGTACTATATATTGGCAGTTTTGTTTCTTTTCACAGCGAGAAATATTAGGATTCAGATTGCTACAAGAAATAAATAGTTTTTGTCTTAATTTCATGGAAGACTAATTTTATAAGATTAACCCACGAGTTTAGAGTTTCATCAACACCTTGAGATTCAGGTTACACTGTCATTTTCGATTCATGATTATATTCTTGTTTATTTGATTATATTGATATTATGATTGCTTCAATTGAATTTCAATAGCATCGATTAAATTTATTTGCCAGAATTTGGTTTCGATTTCTAATTTAATTGAATTATAATTTTGCGATGTTTGATTGTTAATTGTAATATTTTGATGATTGTGATGCTTAATCCAATCAAAGAAACCGAATTCACATGGGATTGATTACGTTTGTTTGATCAATTCTATAGTCAAATAAGAATAGAATCACGAATTAGAAATTAAACTCATTGATAGATTATGTGATAGGTCTGAAACACGAATAAGTGGATTTAATCGTTTTTCTCATATGTTAAATCAATAATCTAAAAAACCCCTTTTTAATTTGAACTTTCAATTTAGTTATTATTATTATATTAGAAGTCCTTGCGAAACAGTTCGAGTTATTACCTCTATTTATATGTTATCAATTGTATTTGACTCGTGTGCGACAACGGATCAGTAGATATGGATGCAATGAAATGCTTATGAGATGATGAAATTCTATTGTAAGATAATACATTAGAGATTGGATATTGTATAACATGTAGAACACATTCAGTTCTCAAAATATTATTCAAGTAATAATCATTCAAATAAAATGGAGGATTTCTAACCCTATCAGGTTTCCTAATGGTTTGGTTTTCAAGTTGAGAATTATCATGAGTAGAATCAAATGTAATGACATCAGATTCATTAGGCATGACAGCTAAATTAGATATATTGGTATGATTATCAAAATTGTCATGAGAATGCATATTGTTACCGGTATGCGAACAGTTGCAATAGATTGAGGTAAATCAAGGAAACTAAAGAGATCATTTGTAACAGAAATCTCAGAATTAAAAACATTAGGATCATTCGAAGCGTGAAAAAAAGTTGTTTTATGAAAAGAAAAGATAAGTTCATAAAAAATAACATGTCTAGAAATGAAAATATTCCTATTATGTAAATCAAATAATAGATAACCTTTTGTGTCAAACCTGTATCCAAGAAAAACACATTTTCTTTTCCTTGGATCTAACTTGGTTCTTTTTTGAAGAAGAGTTGAGGCAAAAGATAAGCAACCAAAAACCTTTATGTCAAGAAAGGTTGGTGGCTTATGGTATAATTTTTCAAAAGGTGTGAAATTATTCAGAACAGGAGTAGGCAATCGATTAATAAGAAAAACAACATGAGACAAAGCATAAGACCAAAAACATTTAGGTAATTTAGCATGAAACAATAAAGCCCTAGTGACATTCAAAAGATGTCTATGTTTTCGTTCAACAATGGAGTTTTGTTGTGGAGTTTCCACACATGAAGTTTGATGTATAATTCCTAGATTGGAATAAAAGGAAGGCATTAAAAATTCAGCCCCATTATCAGGCCTAATTATTTTGATCTTTATAGAAAATTGGGTGGAAACCATGTTTATAAATCTTTAATGCATGTTCTAGTTTCAGATTTTTGTTTTAAGAGATGAATCCAAGTGTGTCGAGAGTAATCATTTATAATAGTAAGAAAGTAACGATACCCATGCAAAGAAGGAACGCCTATGGATCCCCAAATATCCATGTGTAACATTTCAAAAATATGAGAAGTAGTAGTAAGACTATGATTAAAAGGTAATCGATATTGTTTAGCATAGTGACAACTATCACAAATCTGATTTTGATTCATAGAAATGTAAGGAAAATTCTTACAAAGTTGCTGTAAAACAACATGTGATGGATAGCCTAGCCAAACATCAAAATTGTCATTGTTAATACAAGCATTGATCATATAAGGCAACACAACAGATGTAATACAATAATTATCAACATTATAAATGATACTACTATCAAGAATGATTTTGGGTGATAGGTTGAGAATGTAAAGGTTGTTTAATAAATCAACATGTTCAATCATCTTCATTGTATGTAAATCATGAATATCATAAGACACATGTGGGAAAACTAATTGACAATTAAGAGTTTTGGTTAGTTTAAAAATTGAAATTAAACTATATTTGAATTGAGGGATATAGAAAACATCAGTAAGATGCAAGTATGAATTGAAATACACAGTTCCAGAGAAATGAGCAGTAATTGTTTTGCCATATGAAAAATTTATTGAAATAGGAGATATTTGTTTAATAGTTGAAAAAGATTGTATAAAAGGGCAAACATGGTCAGAAGCCCCTGAATCTAAAATCCAAAAAGAAAAATGATCAGAATAGTTACTTGGTTTGGAGATACTAGAAACAACATGTTGAGTTGTATTATTAGAGTTTTGTTTGATTGATTCATTCTTGGATGTTTGAAGAAGATTAATCCAATATTTGTAATCATCTTTAGAAATATGTATGGAATCGCCAGCTTGATTATTTGAGGGAGAATTAGTATTGCTCTTTGGGTCATTACTAGTAGATATCATGTTAGTGTTGGTGGATTGGTTTTTAGAGGTATACCCAGGGGGAAAACCATGTTTAAAATAACAATTTTAGATGGTATGATTTGTTTTCTTGCAATGAGTACAAAGCATATAGTTTCGAGTACCTTTACCACGACCCCTACTTGAATTATGGTTTCCTTTCTCTTGACCAGAATTGGTATAATTAACAGCACATATGGTTGAATCATTATGAGTAGGAATAGCTGTTATATCTTGTTGAATAACAAGAGAATAAACCTTGGTAATTGAAGGCAAATGATCCATGAAAGGAATCTGACTTCTAACATATTGGTAAGAATCATTTAGGCCTTTCAAAAAATAGATTACATATTCATCATGTTTATAGGTTCGAACAACAGAACTAAGTTTGCAAGAATAGGGAGTTGAACATGTACAAGAAGGTGTAGGTCTTAGATCATCTAATTCATCCCAAACTATCTTCATATACGTAAAATAGGTAGAAAGGGATCTTTCACCCTGTTTAATGGAATGTAAGTCACGAAGCAAGTCGAAGAATCGAAAATGGTTACCTTTCGTAAATCTTTCGCAGATGTCATTCCATAGATCGAACGCACTGTCAATGAAAATAGTACTTTGGGAGATGTGTGGGGAGAGAGTCTGAGTTATCCAAGAAACCACCATGTTATTACAATGTTCCCAAAGATCGAAGTCGTTGTCAGTGGTAGACGGTTGTGGGAGATTACTGTTGATGAAAGAAAGTTTGTTTTTGGAGGAAAGAGCTCATTTCATATAGCGACTCCAGTTGTAGTAGTTGTGGTCGTTTAGGGGCGGAGCAACAAGAATCGCGCCAGGATTCTCACCGGGGTGTAGATAATAAGGATTTTGGGGGGTTTAAGGATGGATCTTGAACGACCAAGGATGGTGGTTGTAGTAAAGGAACATCAGAAAGATCATTGTGAATGTTAATCTTGTGATGAAATTGGGAGGAAGGTAGGGAGAAAAAACTTCTGATAGGTTGAAGACGGTGATGAAAGGAAAACGATGAATGTGGAGGAATGTGCGGAAGATATGGGCGTAAATTTGGTTTTTGCGTCTGATACCATATTATTGAATTAATATCATCATTATTTCTCTTGACTAGTCAAAGAATACAAATTGGATTAATATAATAATAATTCATAACTGAATAGCTACAAATAAGGAGTATTGACCAATAACTACTCATAATAACCTAATTAATTATTTTTCTAATAGTTCATTGAGAACTGATAGAGAAAATTGAGTTAGAAGTTGGAAAACAATTTGTAGATTCGTTTTTGTATCACCACACCTTAATTTATTAAACTGTATTAATTGATTGCCTATTACACAGAATAAAAATTATATTTATAAATTAGACATATTAAGCTTTCTAAAATGTTATTTTTTATTCAAATCGGATATCGTTTGATATTTTGATTAAATTGTTAAAGTTATAGTGTTTTCTGCATAAAAAGATTATGATGTAGTTGGGTTACAATAAGTATAAAAGAAGAAATAGGAATCGGTTTTGAGTAGAATCAATTGGATTTGAAAGCTTATCCCAATTACTGTGTTACTTTAAATATTTATAAGTATATATTAATTTTATAAATTTCTGTGATTTTATGAAGTGGACAACTTTGTTTTATAAGTTGTTATGCATTAGTTATCTTAAAATACCTATATCTTGAGCGAGGAAACTCGTTTTTGAGTGAAACCAGTTGGATATGAAAAAAGACATATAGTAGTTTTATCATATTAAAATTTATAATTTTACCAAACATAGAAATGGCTCAATAGTATTGTGAACACAGCTGCTCTTTCATAAGATTATTAGGTAATGTTGTTGACTTTAAAATATTATAACTTGAGTTATATAGATCAGTTTGAAGTGAAATAAATTGTGTTTGAAAGCTTAAATATAACACACTTTTCCTGGAATTTTGATGCTAATACATGGGGGGTGTGTGTGTGTGTATACATACTCATATGATTTCTATGTTAAGTGCATGTTCAATTTTGTGAATGGAGTATATGCTTACTCATATTATTTCTATGTTAAGCACATGGTCATTATAACTAGATGAATTCTTCATCTATAAATGATGGGAGCGAGAGGTAAACGAGGGTAAATGGAACATCATTTATGGACATAATTATGTCTAATCTTACCAAAAGTGGTTATTCAAGTAGAGGACATTGGGTGAAATAAATGTAGTATTTATGATTTACTTGTTATGTTGAGTTTCAGTCATTAGATTACTCATGTTTAGAGACATAAAGTGTTTCAAAGATTTGAGATTAGAGGTAGAAGAGGTATTTGAATATAGCTTACAAAGAAATAGTATTTTATTAAATTGAAGTATAGTTTGTCGAGAGGATTTTTCATGCTTAGCATACCGATATGGTTGAGAAACATCTATAACTAGTCCTTCCAAGTCATGAGTTGGAGCCGGATCATATTTTGAATCTAGATTAGAGTTACTATAGTACCTCAATTTTGTCCGGCCAACTAAAAACAACTCTAAAAAAATATATATAATAATATGTTAAATAAATATTTACGATCATTATCAAAATTCTAAAAAAATCATCATCATTTGAGGAATCTGATTCAAATTTGAGTATATACCAAATAAAATAATATAAAATAAAAAAGAAAAAAGAATTGTGAATTACAACGACACAACTCTAACATGATGATGAAAGAATTTTCGTTCATTTTATTTCACTATTTTTTATATTTTATTTTCATGTTTTTGGTCTGCCAATTTCATTTTATGCCAACTCAGCCAACACACATCAACCCTGAACTGGCAAACACCAACACATGCTTCCTGTCAAACACCAACACACATCTTCCTTTTCTTTGCATATTGTTTCCCTTTCAGTGTGTCTTATTTTATTTTCCTTGCCTTATTAACATCCCTATTATAAACATGCTAAAACCAGTTTTTTGACCCATTTGTTTATTTTTTACCTTAATAAAGAAATTACTTATAATGCACTCAATAGAAAAGTTAGAAGACATTCTTTCCTTAGTCATATATTGCTTAAAATTTGTTACGAAATAATGCAAAATCCAGTTAAAATTTGTTGCGACGCAATACAAAATTCAGAGTGAGTTCAGATTTATCTAATTAACAGAAACATTCACCATTTTACCTATAAATTGAGATACAAAAAATCAAGAAAAATGGAGGAATTTTTTAAATAGATCGGAGACTAAAAAAGAGAAAAAAAGATAGAAGAGATAGTTATTTTTTTTTCTTCATGTTTTTTTCTTCTGAAATAAACAGATTATTACCCACATCATTCTTTTGTTTCAAACCGTATAATATTAGTAAAAGATATCAAGGCTGGAATTGATGGTATTTTTGTTTGAGATTATCTTTTGTGTTGTGTGTTGGAAATTTGAATCTATTTTAAGTGCAATGCTTTTTGAAAGACTGCTTGGTTAGAGACTATTGCTGCCATGCTTTCTTGACTGCTGCCTTTGTTCCAGATGTTCCTTATTTAACTGTAACTGCACGTTAACTACTCAATATTATTGCCTTTATTCTATTTAATTAAATGTCTTGCTATATTTGTTACATTTAACATAAATAATTATGTTTAGTATAAATAATTATGAATGTAATTAACTAGCAATAAATATCATTTATTTTATGTTATAACAAAATTTTCTTTTTGGGTTGTGTTATTTAGTATTAAAATGAATCATGTTCCATCACTTATTATTTTAAAAGAGACTTTGTAATTAGTATTTTTGGTTCTATTATTAGAATGTGTTTTTGTTACTAGGTCATATATTTCGTTTGTTGCTATTTTGTTTTTGTGTTTATTATTTGTTTTATTTCGTAGAATCATTTTAACTTATTTAATACTTAGAATCAATTTTTTTATGTTCTTATAGAAAAAAAAAATATAAAATTATAATCAAATATTGAAAGGTTAATTAGATATGATATTTGTTAGTCTTTGAGTTATTATGACGCAAGTTGTGGCAACTTGATAGTTATAAAAACCCATCTTCACAAATAAATAAATATACGAAATTTAGTCTAAATTGATTAATTAGATGTGACATCTTTTTAATCTTTTAGGACGCAAGTTGTGACAACTTGATAGTTTTAACATTCGATTTTGAATTAACCCAAAATCAACTTTTAAAATTTGATTAATTTAGATGTGACACTTTTTTCAATCTTTGAATTTTTGAAACACGAGTTGTACAACTTGATTGTCCTAAAACTTACATTTTTAAATAATTACTCAAATCAAACTGTAGTACCCCAATTTTGTCCATTTTGGTTAAAAATAAATAAATAAAAGAAATATGTATTTAAAAAAGGAAATAAAATATTTACAATAAACAATTTCATTATGTATCATAAATTTACAATTTCAAAGCTAATTAGAATGTTAAAACCAAATCAAATTACAAACTAAAATAAAGGCAAAAATAAATTACAATAAAAATTAAATCAGATCAAGCCATGCTATGTTGACTTTGTTCACTGCCAAACCCTGCTATGCTGATGATGACTGCCATTGATGCACAAGCCATGCTTATTGATACATGTGTTCCTGTTTTAACTAATTGGAGAAACATAAAAACATTTTTTTTATGTCAGTCTTGGTACACTTTGTGCAGAACAAAGAGACAAATTTTTGAGTTTAAAAAAAGAAACTAAAAGACAAATAAAAGTTCAGCAAATCAACAGATCAAAACAAATAAGCTAAAACTATGAAGGCATCAGAGGTGCTGGAAAATGCAGGTTATGAGCAAAGAAATTAAAACATCAAACAAGGTTTTAAAAAGCTCAAACTCAAACAATGACACAGACCAGAAAACAACTAAACATATAAAAAAAAACTCTATAAAAGCACCTTATCAATTTCAAAAAAAGGGGAGCTGAGATTAACTCTACTAAAAAAAATACACTTACAAAGAAGGAAAAAGGAAATAAATCAGAAGGAGTTTTTAGTAACAAAAAACAAACACGAAATATTAAGGTATCTTTTTTTTCTTCCTGTACAATATGTATCTCGCTATTTAGCATCATCATCAACATCACTCTTTTATTTAAAAAATGTAAAATTTTTTATTTAATGAACGAAAACAATTAAAAATCCGAACCTGATGTTGTCTTCTTCGTGGTTGCCATTGTCGTCGTCGGCACCGTCACCATCACCGAAGTTGTCGTCGCCGTTGGCGCTAAGGCCACCGTTGGTGTAAAGGCCATCGTTGGCGTTATGGCCTCCATCACTATTTCCTTGTTCCTCTTCATTTTCCTTTTGTTCGATTGATGCATCCATCCATATTTTCTCTTCTATTTTCAAAACAGAGAATGGAACAAGGAAGAAGACAATGTTTTCTTGTTTGAGACTCCTTACTACTATTCATTTTAATCTAAGCCCATATGTAACTCAATCCATTTAAATCCATTATTTTTATTTTACTAATCTCAACCAATTTTTATTTTACTAATCTCAACCCATTTAAATTTTACTAATCTCAACTCATTTTTATTTTACTAATCTCAACCCATTTAAATTTTACTAATCTCAACTCATTTTTATTTTACTAATCTCAACCCATTTAAATTTTACTAATCTCAACTCATTTTTATTTTACTAATCTCAACCCATTTAAATTTTACTAATCTCAACTCATTTTTATTTTACTAATCTCAACCCATTTAAATTTTACTAATCTCAACTCATTTTTATTTTACTAATCTCAACCCATTTAAATTTTACTAATCTCAACTCATTT
>NC_021162.2:7762086-7766535 GCF_000331145.2 Cicer arietinum
AGTTATTGAATCATACTTATTCTACACCCTACACTTTTATTAAGACACACACTTATGAGTGAAACTTTACACCCGGGTTTGAACAAAACTTAAGTTTAGTTTCGAGGTTGTGTAGTGGTAGCCTTCTGGATGTACATCCTGTTTGGTTAGCATGAAAATCTCACCTAGAGTTTGATCTTATTGAGGGTATTGTCACTCCAAATAGTTTACCTATTGTTGTTGACAATATTCCAAAATGAGATTATTGGCTCTAGGGACCGTGTTTAGAACTATAGAGCCACATTTGTGAGAGTTTCACTACATAAGCCAATAGACCCTTTTCATTATAAGAATATCCATATAAGCAAAAAACACATAATACATTCATTCAAAATGTTTTATATTCACAACAAACATTCTACATAATTGCATTCATATTTCATGACATTGTTTCTTTTGAAAATAAATTGGCATTTTGCATCAATTTTCAGGATTGTTGGGGACTCATAAGAATCATAGTCACGTGTTAAATTAAAGCAGACAATGGGATCAGAAAAGAGAAAAACTTTACTTTTAAAGTTCAAACAACCTGATTTGAAAAGTTTAAGAGACATTTGCAATCAAATAAAAACTATACAACGTGAGAGTTTCTTTCGCAATAATGGGAAGATCCTAAATCTCTTGGCAGTAAATGTGCAAATAGGGGCACTCACGGCGTTGGCTCAGTACTACGACCCTCTCTTAAGATGTTTCACCTTTCAAGACTTTCAGTTGGCCCCGACATTAGAGGAATTTGAACGAATATTGGGTTACTAAAAAAGAATGGAGTATTTTTATAGATGTTTTGGCTCTGATTATCTATGGTATTGTTTTATTCCCAAACCTTGATAATTTTGTAGATTTGCTGCCATCAATGTCTTTTTAGCTTTTAACAAATATAATCAAAATCTAGTTCCCGTTATTCTTGCTGATGTATACTACTCTCTTCATATGCAACATGAGAAGAAAGGGGGAACAATTTTGTCTTGTGCTCCAGTGCTATATACCTGGTTCATGTCTCATATGTTCAAGAGAGGGTATCATATTGGAATTAAAAATAATCGTGAATGGGCTCAGAGTATAGCTAGCCTTACAAGGGACACAATTTCATGGTATCATAGAGAACAAGGGGTGGAGGAAGTAATATGTCAATGCGGAGATTTCCCAAATGTGCCTCTCATGGGAACCAAAGGATGTATTAATTACAATCTGGCGGTAGCTTTGAGACAGCTTGGCTATCCTATGTTGGAAAAACCAGATGATAAGTCGTTGGAAGCTTTTATTTTGCACAATACGGGTATAGTAGACCCACCGATGTTGCGAAGGATAAGTCGAGCTTGGGAAAAGATCATTAGAAAAGGAAAAGTACTTGGATGCAGAAGTTGCAGCACAAAAGAACCCTATCAACAATGGCTCAAAAATAGAGTCCAAGAAATCAAGTTGCCTTTCCACAGTACACCCTCGAGTGATCAGGAACTATCTGAACCTACCCTTGCTATCAATGAAGAAATAGAAGAACTCAAAGCATCATTGTTGAAATCCGAAGAGGAAAAAAAAGAGCTACAGGCGAAGTTAGAAAAAGTCTCCCAAGAGAATGAGAACTTACAATTAGAAAACACTTGTAAAAGTCAGTTTATTGAAAGAAGTAACAAGAGGTTGAAAGTTGAAAAAGAAAATAAACTTGACATACAAGATTGTTTGAGAGGTGCAAATGAAGAGTTAGATGTGCGAAAGCAAGAAAAGAATGCAGCTATCGAAGAGGCCTATATGTGGAAGCAGTTGTGGTCAAAATCAGCGAGCTCTGATAAGAAGATAAAAAAAGAGTTTGAGGATTTAAAGAAACAACCGAAAGAAATGGTAGCTGAGTATGAGAGTCGAGTAAGGAATGAGAGGCAACACAATGAAGAAATTGAAGAATTACTCTCAAAACATCAAGCACTAAGAATAGAAATGGAGAATTCCAGTGAGCTGAAGAATTACATCGATTACCAAGAAAATATCTATAGTGACCTAAAGGACGAAACCATATATTGGGAGAATCGATTTATGACGTTGCTAGGTCAATTAAAGAATCAAGAGATCTATAAAGAGTTGGAAGATAAAGGAAGACATTGGAAAGACTGCTTTTCAAAATTGGCAATGCTAGCTAATCAAGCAGTTTCAAAAATTCCAAAGCATCTAAGAGAGATTGATGCGGTAATGCATCCGTTGAATACTCCAGTCAAAGTCTACAAGTTCGTCGAATATTGCAAAAATTTGGTAGAAGAATTGGAGGAGAAGATTGGTTGTCCTATTAAAAGAGAAGATTGAAATCCCACAGTCAATGTAGTTTTTAATTTAAATATGATGTCCTCATATTTTCTTCACTAATAACTTGTTCTTGCCTAAGGCGTATGATTCCCCACTATCCAACTATCATAATTAACTAATTTATTTCATTTCCATCACATTCATATTTTCATACTCATAGAAATTTTATTTATTATTTTTTTTTTATAAAAAAAAAACAGACAAAAATCAATAAAGCTGATTCCCCGACACCCTTATCGAACACGCGCGAATTCCAAGATCATGGATGAACTCGAGCAAAACCAAGAGGTGATAAGAGCAGATGTCAACCAACTGAAGGAAAAGGTCGATCGAATCTTGGAAGCTATACATGCTTTGGCGAGGAAGGAGAATACAGATGGGGATCCTCCAATTGTAAATGAAGAACACCAAACTACTCCTTCTCATCCATCAGGTTTTACCCCGACTAACCAACAATTCCGCACTGCAACTATGCAATTTCCTATATATGGTCTCCCGCCTGGTTATACTCTGCCTGTAGTCATCAACCCCATAGAAAATAACCAAAACCACTCAGCTGTCAATCCCCAAAACTTAAACCAATCACAAATCCCACCTCATCTGGGATATGTGCCACCCCAAAACACTATACCCACAGAAAATATTCCATATAGTGTACCTCAATTGCCCCATTTTGATGCTAATGGAATTTGGCATCAACCTCACATTGGGGATGATACACAATCAAAAGAAAAATTTCATGTCTTAGAAGAGCGAATCAAAGCAATTGAGGGGCATAATGTTTATGGTCTCGAAGCTTTCGACATGTGTTTGGTTCCTGATGTGACTATCCCTCCCAAATTCAAGGTTCCTGACTTTGAAAAATACAAGGGCAACACATGTCCTAAAAATCATCTAACTACGTATTGCAGAAAAATGGCTTCTCATGCTCATAACGACAAACTGCTCATTCACTTTTTTCAAGACAGTTTGAGTGGGGCATCGTTAAGCTGGTATATGCATCTCGAGCGAAATCGAATTCGTTCATGGAAAGACCTGGCCGATGCCTTTTTGAAACAATACAGGTACAACATTGACATGGCCCCTGATAGGATGCAACTGCAAAATTCATCGAAAAAGGATAATGAATCTCTCAAAGAGTATGCACAACGGTGGAGGGAAATGGCATCACAAGTGGAACCTCCCTTATCTGAAAGAGAAATGGTTGGTATGTTTATGGATACTCTCCAGTCGCCTTTTTATGATAAGATGATTGGGAGTATATCATCAAACTTTTCTGATTTGGTCATGATAGAAGAAAGGATAGAAAGGGCGATGAGGAGTGGAAAGATCGTATGTCCAACAACTGGCATAAAAAGACCCCAGACGACCTTCACAAAAAAGAAAGAAGGGGACGCTAACGCTGTAATGGTAAACCCCAAAGTCTCCTATTTTCCACCCATTAATTCTCATCGACCCCCAAATTTCCAGCCCCCGATACCACAAACTCCTTACATTCCTTATCCATATGTGGGCGCAACCACACAAGCCTCATACCCTCAATATCACCCTTCAAGACCACCTTTTTTATCAACCACCACCTACCGCATTTTCCCAACAAGGTCAATGGAACCAAAGTCCAATCTCAAATCACTACATACCACCTGTCAATCAAAAAAGGATAACCCGTTTTGACCCAATTCCCGTCACGTACAGCCAATTGTTGCCTCACTTACTTCAAAATTCAATGGTAGTCCCAAGACCAATGAAACCTCTTGAACCACCATTTCCAAAATGGTACAACCCAAACGCTAAATGCGAATACCATGCAGGAGCCGTGGGGCATTCCATCGAAGATTGCCAAGCCTTAAAATTTAAAGTGCAGGAATTGATTAATGAAAAGTGGCTTACCTTCAAAGAGGATAGTCCCAACATAGGGAGTAATCCCTTGTCGGGCCATAGGGATGCCTCTATCAATGTTATTGAAGATGGGATAGACCAATATGCAACATATGGTCTTGTGTTCACCATGGAGTCGTGTGTGGGAAATAATATATCTTTCCCAAAACCATTGGAAATTCTTTACAAAAAGGAGAATATTAAGCCAACTCCTAGCAGGCCAAATGCAATAATTGTCCAAGC
>NC_021162.2:7766697-7774539 GCF_000331145.2 Cicer arietinum
TTGTGAACCTAAAGGAACTGATGTCACTAACATCTCAGGGATTGGTGGAATGACTCGGAGTGGTCGAGTATACACTCCTGAACAACTTAGGAAAAAGGAGGTTCATGGAGAAAAAGGAAAAGAAGATATGTATCATGCCATAAAAGGACAAGAGATCAGTAAAAAGACGGTGTCTGAAGAAGAAGCTAATGAATTTTTGAATTTTGTCAAGCAAAGTGAATATAAGGTGGTGGATCAGCTAAATCAAACCCCTTCCAAGATATCAGTTCTCTCCTTGTTATTGAATTCTGAAGCACATAGAAGGGCACTGATGAAAGTTTTAAAAGAAGCCCATGTTACTCACGATATCATTGTCGATCAATTTGATGGAGTTGTCGGTAACATCACTGCTTGCAGTTGTCTAAGTTTTAGCGATAATGAATTACCACCTGAAGGGACAGAGCATAATAAAGCACTACACATCTCTGTGAGGTGTCACGATCATATTCTTGCACGAGTGCTAGTAGATAATGGTTCATCGTTAAATGTCATGCCTAAATCAACACTATTAAACTATTTGTTGAGGGAGCCTGTTTGAAGCCTAGTGCTTTGGTGGTGAAAGCGTTTGATGGATCTAGAAGACAGGTTGTTGGTGAGATTGACATGCCGATTCAAATCGGACCCCGTATCTTTGAGATAACTTTCCAAGTGATGGATATTAAACCGGCGTACAGTTGTCTTTTAGGGAGACCGTGGATTCACGCTGCTGGAGCAGTAACATCCACTCTCCATCAAAAGCTAAAGTTTATAGTGAACAATAAGCTGGTGATAATATCTGGTGAAGAAGATATGATAGTGAGTCATCTATCTTCTACGGGATACATTGAAGAAGCAGAGGAAGCCATCGAGACTTCTTTCTAAGCATTAGAAATCACCAATGCTTTCTTCATGGGTGAAGGACTTCGTTTAAAAGAACCAAAACTATCTACCATATCATTGAAGTTTACAAAATCCATGTCGGAAGGAGGAGCTTTTGTTAAATTCGGGATATTGATAGAAATACCAAAAAAGAAGGATAAGTACGGGTTGGGATATGTACCTACCAAAGCTGATCAAGAGAATGCTGTAAAAGAAAAACAAGAAAGCAAGCTAGCTCGCTAGGAAAATCGGGTACCAAATTCACAAAAGATCCCTATTTGCGACATTCATCAAACTTTTCAAAGCGCTGGAATGATATATGCTGATCAGGTGGCTGTTGTGGAAGAGGATCATGCTGAAGAGGATACCCTCAAGCTAGTGTACCCTTGTCCTCCAAACACAAATCTCAACAATTGGAAGATCATCGAGTTTCCCGTGTTTGTTAATTTGTGTTCAAAGTAATTATGTATTTTTAACTCCTTTTGCTCTGCCCAAGGCTATAAGGATAACTAGTTAGGGCATATGTATTTCAATTCCGTACTTATTATCAATAAATGCATTTTTGAATTCTCCAACTGGTTTTGTTTTTTCTCTTTTCTCTTTCTTTTGGCAATCCTTATTCATATTTTTTTTTCCTTTTTCTTCTTAATTTAAACAATGCAGAGTCGAAAATGAATATGTTGAAAATAGCAGCGCTAGAACCATATCTTGTGATTTTGAACGTCTGATTAATCATGCTGATGAGGATTGTGAAGACGATTGTGAGCTTCCCCCAGAATTAGAAAGCTTAATTGAACAGGAAGCTAAGATAATCCAACCCTATCAAGAACCTGTTGAGGTGATCAATTTTGGGACTGAGCGTGATAAAAAAGAAGTTAAAATTGGATTGTCTATGAAAGAAAGTGAGCGAGAAAAGTTGGTTAAACTTTTAATTGATTATGTGGATGTCTTTGCATGGTCATAACAGGATATGCCCGGGTTAGATACTAACATAGTTGAACACAAGCTACCACTCAAGCCTGAATGTGCTCCAATTAAGCAGAAATTGAGAAGGACGAGGCCTGATATGTCACTTAAAATTAGAGAAGAAGTCAAGAAACAATTTGATGTTGGTTTCTTAGCTGTGGCAAAATATCCTCAATGGGTTGCTAACATTGTTCCGGTTCCAAAGAAAGATGGAAAAGTTCGAAAGTGTGTTGATTATCGGGATTTAAATAAAGCTAGTCCAAAAGATGATTTTCCTTTGCCTCACATTGATGTCCTAGTAGATAGCACTGCTCAATATTCTCTTTTCTCCTTCATGGATGGTTTCTCAGGGTATAATCAAATCAAGATGGCTCCCGAAGATATGGAGAAAACTACATTCATTACACAATGGGGAACTTTCTGTTATAAAGCGATGCCATTTGGATTGGCTGGGGAAACCTATCAAAGAGCAATGGTAACTTTGTTTCATGACATGATGCATAAGGAAATAGAGGTTTACGTGGACGATATGACTGCAAAATCTCAGACCGAAGAAGAACATGTTATTAACCTTCAAAAGTTGTTTGTGCGACTAAGGAAGTTCAGACTCTGTTTAAACCCTGCTAAATGCACATTTGGTGTAAGATCAGGTAAGTTACTTGGGTTTATCGTTAGTCAAAAAAGGGATAGAAGTGGATCCAGATAAAGTAAGAGCAATACAAGAAATGCCGGCTCCACGCACGGAAAAAGAAGTTCGTGGCTTTTTGGGTAGATTGAATTACATTGCGAGGTTTATATCGCATCTCACCGCTACATGCGAACCGATTTTCAAATTGTTGCGCAAAGACCAAAAGGTTGAAAGGAATGAGAATTGTCAAAAAGCTTTCGAAAAGATTAAGCAGTACTTATCAAAACCTCCCATCCTAGTGCCCCCTGTTCCTGGGAAACCACTTATTATGTACTTAACAGTACTTGACGAGTCAATGGGTTGCGTACTGGGGCAGCATGACGAATCTGGTAAGAAAGAACATGCTATTTATTATTTGAGCAAAAAGTTCACCAGTTGTGAAACAAGATATTCACTGCTTGAACGAACATGTTGCGCATTGGCATGGGCTGCTCGTCGGTTGAGGCAATACATGTTATGTCATACAACTTGGTTGGTGTCTAAAATGGACCCAATTAAGTACATCTTTGAGAAACCTGCTCTTACTGGAAGGATTGCCCGTTGGCAGATGTTGTTATCAGAATACGATTTGGTATATGTTACACAAAAATCTATCAAAGGAAGCGCACTAGCAGAGTACTTAGCCCAACAACCGGTAGAAGATTATCAATCAATGCAGTGTGAATTCCCCGATGAAGACATAATGACTTTAGTTGAAGAGATTGAATCATCTGATAAAGAAAAATGGAGGTTGGTGTTTGATGGTGCCTCTAATGCGTTAGGGCATGGAATTGGAGCCATTTTGATTTCTCCAGAGAACCAGTTCACTCCATTTACGGCTAGGTTGTGTTTTGATTGTACAAACAATATTGCAGAATATGAAGCATGTGTTATGGGCATTAAAGCAGCTATCGAATCAAATGTAAAATTTCTTGAGGTATATGGAGACTCATTGTTGGTCATCCATCAGACGAAAGGAGAGTGGGAAACGCGAGATTCTAAATTGATTCTGTATCACACTCATATCAATGAATTGACAGAACACTTTGAGAAGATTACTTTTCACCATATCCCTCGAGAAGAAAACCAGTTAGCTGACGCCTTGGCCACTTTGTCAAAATAAGCGTCGATCAGGATGTGCCGGTCATAAAAATTCAACAAAAGGATAAGCCAGCATATTGCTTATCGATAGAAGAAGAGCTTGATAGCAAACCATGGTTTTATGATATCAAATCCTATGTTAAGAATAGAGAGTATCCATTAAGAGGGTTTTGAGGAGACTCTCAATGAACTTCTTCTTAAATGGTGATGTGGTTTACAAGAGAAATCATGATATGGTTCTCCTCAGATGTGTGGATCAAGTAGAAGCAGAGAAAATTATTCAAGAGGTTCATGAAGGTTCTTTTGGAACTCATGCAAATGGACACGCAATGGCAAGAAAAATCTTGAGGGCTGGCTATTATTGGTTGACTATGGAATCTGATTGCTTTAGTCACGTAAAGAAATGTCATAAATGTCAAATATATGCTGATAAAATACATGTACCGCCCACCTCTTTGAATGTTTTAACATCACCATGGCCGTTTTCAATGTGGGGGATGGATGTTATTGGACTCATCGAGCCAAAAGCTTCCAATGGTCACTGGTTTATCTTGGTAGCTATTGATTACTGCACAAAATGGGTTGAAGCCGCTTCTTATGCCAATGTGACGAGAAGTGTGGTTGTTAGATTCATCAAAAGAGAATTGATTTGTCGATATGGCTTACCAAATAAGATAATCAATGACAATGCGACCAATCTGAATAATAAAATGATGAAGGAGTTGTGTGATAGTTTCAAAATTTAGCATCATAATTCTTCGCCATATCATCCAAAAATGAATGGGGCTGTAGAAGCAGCAAATAAGAATATCAAGAAGAATATACAAAAGATGGTGGAGACATATAAGGATTGGCATGAAATGCTTCCCTTTGAATTACATGGCTATAGAACCTCTGTTCGTACCTCAACAGGGGCAACTCCTTTCTCATTGGTGTTTGGAATGGAAACGGTACTTCCCATTGAAGTTGAAATTCCCTCAATCAGAGTCTTGATGGAAACAAAACTGGAAGAGGCGGAGTGGGTTCAATCACGATTTGACCAATTAAATCTCATAGAAGAAAAAAGAATGATAGCTCTATGTCTTGGCCAACTATATAAAAAAAGACTTAAAAAGACATACGAGAAAAAAGTCCGTCCTCGAGAGTTTCAAGAAGGGGACTTGGTGTTAAAGAAAATATTGCCCATAAAAAAGGATTTTCGTGAAAAGTGGACCCCGAATTACGAAGGACCATATGTTGTGAAAAAAGCTTTTTCTTGAGGAGCTCTAATACTCGCAGAAATGGATGGAGATGACCTTCCACTTCCAGTAAATTCAGATGCAGTCAAAAAATATTATGCTTAAAAACGGTGATGAGCTCGCTAGGTTGAAAACCTGAAAAGGCGACCTAGGCAAAAATTAGAGCATCCCGATGGATTGGAAACTTGGAAGAGTAGTCCATGCAAAAGTTAGGGATATAAAATCAAGCACTTCAAACTGGGGCAATTATTATTTTTGGAAGCTGATTATTAGGATTCCTAAATTACACTCGTCCCCCACATTGTAACCCCTGCCTCAATTGTTTTGCTTTTAATGTAACGAATGTACATTTTTCAATATTGTCATTCGATGTTGTACGTTACACTCTTTATATACCAATCCAGTTTCATTATTGAGTGTTCTATTGTTTCAAATTTTGTTTTATAATAATAAATGTTGGAATTTGAAATATGTGAAAATATAAAAATATTTTAAACATTTTGACACTTGAAAATACACACGGGAACTCGTTTGATTCTCAAGATATATGAGTGTGTGAAGAATAATAAGGAGGGTAGTCATTTTAAACAATGAATTTTTGTTTCACTTCGAAAAAGCGATCATTCGATGGATACGAAGAGTCATCATATAGAAACAATATTTGTCATTATTCATCCATTGAATCTTGAGACGGAGAAGAGCATAAGGATCGGGGAATCAAAGAAAAGAACAAAAGTTTATCTATAATGCATGACACATAAACCATACATAATTTCCTCATACTCACATGATCCATGCATCTTCATTAACACTTTACTCAATGCATCACACACGCATTAATCGTTCATACCTTATCATTTGAATTGCAAATATCATATACTTATTCCCCCTCTTTATCTACCTTCAAGATTGGACCAATTACGATCTACGCATCGGTAACCAATCCGAAGACGATCATTCTTTATTTCTTACAATCAGTAAACAAACCGAAGACGATCACTTTCATTTCTATAGATCTACGCATCGGTAACCAATCCGAAGACGATCATTCTTTATTTTTTACGATCGGTAAACAAACCGAAGAAGATCACTTTCATTTCTATAGATCTACGCATCGGTAACCAATCTGAAGATGATCATTTTTAATTTCTATAGATCTACGCATCGGTAGCCAATCCGAAGCAATCATTTTTTCTATAGATCTACGCATCGGTAACCAACTCGAAGACGATCATTTTTAATTTCTATAGATCCACACATCAGCAACAAATCCGAAGACGATCACCTTCATTTATGTCGATCTACGCATCGGTAACCAATCCAAAGACGATCATCTTTATTTATGTCGATCTACGCATCGGTAATTAATCCGAAGACGATTATCCTGCATATCTAAATTTTTTTTGCATCATTCTCACTTTAACATTTCAAATGCACTTTAATATATGTGTTTGTTATCGGACAAAATTTAGGTCCTTATAATTATTTATCTTTTACCTAATAACATGAAAACGAATACCATTTTGTTATTCATATTTTCATATTTTTCAAGTAAAATATAATTAAATAGGGGCAGCTGTAGTACCCCAAATTTGTCCATTTTGGTTAAAAATAAATAAAAAAAGAAATATGTATTTAAAAAAGGAAATAAAATATTTACAATAAATAATTTCATTATGTATCATAAATTTACAATTTCAAATCTAATTAGAATGTTAAAACCAAATCAAATTACAAACTAAAATAAAGGCAAAAATAAATTACAATAAAAATTAAATCAGATCAAGCCAAGCTATGTTGACTTTGTTCACTGCCAAACCCTACTATGTTGATGATGACTGCCATTGATGCACAAGCCAGGCTTATTGATACATCTGTTCCTGTTTTAACTAATTAGAGAAACATAAAAACATTTTTTTTTATGTCAGTCTTGGTACACTTTGTGCAGAACAAAGAGACAAATTTTTGAGTTTAAAAAAAGAAACTAATATGTATCTTGCTATTTATCATCATCATCAACATCACTCTTTTATTTAAAAAATGTAAATTTTTTTATTTAATGAACGAAAACAATTAAAAATCCGAACCTGATGTTGTCTTCTTCGTGGTTGCCATTGTCGTCGTCGGCACCGTCACCATCGCCGAAGTTGTCGTCGCCGTTGGCGCTAAGGCCGTCGTATTTTACTAATATCAATCCATTTAAATTTTACTAATCTCAACTCATTTTTATTTTACTAATATCAATCCATTTAAATTTTACTAATCTCAACTCATTTTTATTTTACTAATATCAATCCATTTAAATTTTACTAATCTCAACTCATTTTTATTTTACTAATATCAATCCATTTAAATTTTACTAATCTCAACTCATTTTTATTTTACTAATCTCAACCCATTTAAATCTTACTAATCTTAGTCCATTTAAATCTATTCATTTTGTTTTTTTTATTATTTAAAAAAAAAGGTTTAATTTTCTTCATAATTAAATATCAATTTCATCATAAAAATACAAATAAATATTATGTTAAAGATTAATTAGATGTGACATCTTTTTAATCTTTGAGTTGTTAGGATACAAGTGGTACAACTTGATAGTTCTAAAACTCTCTTTATTTAACTTATTTATTTTATTTTATTTTATTAATTTATTCATTCATTTATTTATTTTAATGGACTAATCTAAAATCAACTTATTTATTAGATGTAACTCTTTTTTCTCTCTGAGTGTTAAAACAGAAGTTGTACTACTTGGTGATTTTGAAACTCAATTTAAAAATCGAGAATAATAAAATATTTTTTTAGAGGATTAAATTAGATGTGACATCTTCTTTATTCCTTGAGTTTTGAGACACGAGTTGTACAACTTGATCGTCTTAAAACTCGTATTTTAATATATCTATTCAAATCAAACTCTTTTATTTTTCTATTTTGTCAAAACATTTTTTTATCACAAAATAAATTTTCTTTAAA
>NC_021162.2:7775205-7777831 GCF_000331145.2 Cicer arietinum
TGTTAAGTACATATTTATTTCAAAATCATATTTTAAATATAGTAATAATTGTTATTCATATTTAATAATAAAGAAAAATAAATATACTTAAGTTAATATTAATTTTGCACAATTAATTATAGGTAACCGTATTTTAACGGATGTCGTAGGGTGCTAATACCTTCCCTACGCATAATCGACTCCCGAACTCAAAATTTGGTTTCAAAACCATATTTTTTTATTTTTACTATTTTAAGGGTTTCCCAATATTTTCCCTATTTAAAAATAAATTTTGGTGGCGACTCCATTGAATTCGAGAAACACTCGAAATTTTAGGCCGCGACACAAACATACTCGGTTTTTTCTCAAAATATTTTTTTTTTTATATAATAAAACATTGTCTTTAAAAATAATTTATACATCTGCATTAACCAAGAACTACGTAGCTTTGATTTCTACATAGCACCGGGAGATACCTAGGAGCAATATCATAACTCTTGTCAAGTCCACTAATAAAAAACCTTTTTTTTCTACTCTTTTTAAACACACTTTTATCTAAAAAAATCACATTTATAAAAAAAATTTATATTCATATTTAATAATAAAGAGAAATAAATATATTTAATTTGATATAGTTTTGCACAATTAATTATAGGTAACCGTATTTTAACGGATGTATAAGATGCTAATACCTTCCCTACGCATAATCGACTCCCGAACTCAAAATCTAGTATCAAAGACCATTTTTCTATTTTTTTTTCCTCTATTTTTTAAGGGTTTCCCAATATTTTCCTTATTTTAAAATAAATTTTGATAGCTACTCCATTGTATTCGAGGAAAACTCAAAATTTTAGACCGCGACAGTTATAGTTTAATTAAGTCTCACATAAAAGTTGTGTTAAAGTTTATAAATATTTTAACATTCTAAGTTATTACAAAAATTTACAAAAAAATTTCTATCTATTTCAAAAAAATTTACTTAGATATTTTTGAATGAAAATTTTCAATTTCATCTATAATGTGTACAATTCTTTTTAAAGATTCATAATTAAATTTTAGGCGTTATATTGTGTTTGATAATAGTGTGATCTTTTTCTTACGTCTCTTCAAAGTTACCTAGTTCTTGGTAGAAAATGTGGATGTGTCGATTGATTTTAAAGAATAAGTGTTTGTTGTCGTTAAACAAGTTAGGTAAAAAAAAAGTTGTTTTGACAAAAAAAATGTGTTTGATTTGAATAATTATTTAAAAAAAAATGAGTTTTAAGACTTTCTAGTTGTACAAGTGTCTCAAAAACTCAAGGATTAAAAATATGTCAAATCTAGTTAACTCGTTTAAGAATATTTTTGTTATTATGGTTATAAAAATGAGTTTTAAAATCACTAAGTTGTACAACTTTGGCATAACAACTTAAAGAATAAAAAGATGTCACATTTAGTTAATCAAATTTAAAAGTCAATTCTTACAATAAAAATTACAATAAAAATTAAATCAGATCAAGCCAGCTGTGTTTTAGGCCCATTCTTACAATAAAAATTAAATCAGATCAAGCCAGCTGTTTCCAGTTTTGCCTGTGTTTTGTTCTCTATTGTTGCTTTTGTTCACTGCCAAACCCTACCATGTTGATGATGATTGTCATTGTACACACTATGCAGAACAAAGAGACAAATTTTTTAGTTTAAAAAAGAAACTAAAAGACGAATGAATAAGTTCAGCAAGTCAACAGGTCAAAACAAATAATCTAAAATTATGAAGGCATCAGAGGTGCAGAAAAATGCAAGTTATGAGCAAAGAGATTAAAACATCAAACAAGGTTTTAGAAAGCTCGAACTCAAACAATGGCACATACCAGAAAACAACTAAACATATAAAAAAACTCTATAAAAACACCTTATGAAATTTCAAAAAGGGGATCGGAGATTAACCTTATTGAGATAAAAAAAAACGCATAGAAAAAAGAGGCGGAGAGTTTTGTTTTTTGGAGAAGATCAGTAAAACAATTTAGTTTGAATGTTTTTGAAACATGAGATGATTAATAGAAGAATATACTAATCCAAAACAAGAGCAAATACTCATCAGGAAAGCAAAGTATTACACTGAAACAAATATCAAATTTGTGTGTGAAAACGAAAAAGAATAGAGAAAAGGAAAAAACCAAACCTTCGTACTGTCACCCACCTTCGTCGGAACGGCAATCGTGCCTTTTGAAGCGGCCGCACCCTCCTCCTTGATCTCTTCTCCTTCTCGTGGCTTCATCTTGGTATCTTTCCGTCTCTTTCTCTTTCTCTTTTCCTTTTCTTTCTTTCGTTGCTTTCATTTTCTCTCCATTCGTGTTTTCTGCAAACACCAACAGAGCGGCTACTCTTTCTCTTGTCAAGTGTGCATCTAGGGTTTTTTAGGGTTACTTGTTTTTTTTTGTTATCCTGAACAATGATAAGTTGGGCCCAAAAAAAAACAACAAAAAAGCAAACCTATTTGTTTGAGAGTTCAGCCCATTTAATTTCTTTTTATAATTTAAAAATTAAATTGTTTCATAAACAAAAATCAAATTTCATAAAAAAATATAAATAAATATTTTTATTAAAGATTAATTAGATGCGACGTCTTTTTAATCTTTGAGTTGTTAGGACACAAGTGGTACAACTTGAT
>NC_021162.2:7779766-7783555 GCF_000331145.2 Cicer arietinum
TTTATTTATTTATTTATTTATTCATGTATTTATTTATTTATTTATCTATTTATTTATTTATTATTTATTATATGTTTATTATCGTTATGCAGTTATTGAATCATACTTATTCTACACCCTACACTTTTATTAAGACACACACTTATGAGTGGAACCTTACACCCGGGTTTGAACAAAACTTAAGTTTAGTTTCGAGGTTGTGTAGTGGTAGCCTTCTGGATGTACATCCTGTTTGGTTAGCATGAAAATCTCACCTAGAGTTTGATCTTATTGAGGGTATTGTCACTCCAAATAGTTTACCTATTGTTGTTGACAATATTCCAAAATGAGATTATTGGCTCTAGGGACCGTGTTTAGAACTATAGAGCCACCTTTGTGAGAGTTTCACTACATAAGCTAATAGACCCTTTCATTATAAGAATATCCATATTAGCAAAAAACACCTCATACATTCATTCAAAATGTTATATATTCACAACTGTCATTCTACATAATTGCATTCATATTTCATGACATTGTTTCTTTTGAAAATAAATTGGTATTTTGCATCAATTTTCAGGATTGTTGGGGAATCATAAGAATCTTAGTCACGTGTTAAATTAAAGCAGACAATGGGATCAGAAAAAAGAAAAACTTTACTTTTAAAGTTCAAACAACCTGATTTGAAAAGTTTAAGAGACATCAGCAATCAAATGAAAACTATACAACGTGATAGTTTCTTTCTCAAATATGGGAAGATCCTAAATCTCTTGGCAGTAAATGTGCAAATAGGGGCACTCACGGCGTTGGCTCAGTACTACGACCCTCTCTTAAGATGTTTCAACTTTCAAGACTTTCAGTTGGCCCCGACATTAGAGGAATTTGAGCGAATATTGGGTTATTCCCTAGAGTGAAATCCTTATCGATATACTGAGCAACCACAAACTTTGGAGGCAATTTCTGAAGTGTTGAAAATCGACATAAGAGAGTTGGCAAGAACTACGTAGCTTTGATTTCTTCATAGCACCGGGAGATACCTAGGAGCAATATCTTAACTCTTGTCAAGTCCACTAATAAAAAACCTTTTTTTTCTACTCTTTTTAAACACACTTTTATCTAAAAAGATCACATTTATAAAAAAAATTTATATTCATATTTAATAATAAAGAGAAATAAATATATTTAATTTGATATAGTTTTGCACAATTAATTATAGGTAACCGTATTTTAACGGATGTATAAGATGCTAATACCTTCCCTACGCATAATCGACTCCCGAACTCAAAATCTAGTATCAAAGACCATTTTTCTATTTTTTTTTCCTCTATTTTTTAAGGGTTTCCCAATATTTTCCTTATTTTAAAATGAATTTTGATGGCTACTCCATTGTATTCGAGGAAAACTCAAAATTTTAGACCGCGACAGTTATAGTTTAATTAAGTCTCACATAAAAGTTGTGTTAAAGTTTATAAATATTTTAACATTCTAAGTTATTACAAAAATTTACAAAAAAATTTCTATCTATTTCAAAAATTTTACTTAGATATTTTTGAATGAAAATTTTCAATTTCATCTATAATGTGTACAATTCTTTTTAAAGATTCATAATTAAATTTTAGGCGTTATATTGTGTTTGATAATAGTGTGATCTTTTTCTTACGTCTCTTCAAAGTTACGTAGTTCTTGGTAGAAAATGTGGATGTGTCGATTGATTTTAAAGAATAAGTGTTTGTTGTCGTTAAACAAGTTAGGTAAAAAAAAAGTTGTTTTGACAAAAAAAAATGTGTTTGATTTGAATAATTATTTAAAAAAAATGAGTTTTAAGACTTTCAAGTTGTACAAGTGTCTCAAAAACTCAAGGATTAAAAATATGTCAAATCTAGTTAACTCGTTTAAGAATATTTTTGTTATTATGGTTATAAAAATGAGTTTTAAAATCACTAAGTTGTACAACTTTGGCATAACAACTTAAAGAATAAAAAGATGTCACATTTAGTTAATCAAATTTAAAAGTCAATTTTAGATTTATTTATTTATAAAAATGAGTTTTAGAACTATCATTTGCATAACTTATGTCCTAACAACTCAAAAATTAAAAACATGTCACATCTAGTTAACCTTTAAAAAAATATTTATTTTTATTTTCAAAAGATTTAGTATTTATTAGAAATTGATTAAACCTAATACTTAATGATAAAATGTTAAATAAAAGCAAATGGATTTTGATCCCAATACAACTAAAAGAAATGACTTAAAATAAATAGTGAAAAAAAGTGCAAATAGGCTTGAGCCAAATCTAATCTGAACTAAACAATAAACAATAGAAAACTCTAAAACTATTTAAATGGAAGAAAACAATTAAAGAAAAAGAAGATGGATGGAGGGCTGCTAGTTCACAAATAGAAGGGAAAAAGTTGCTCGAAAAAGAAAGAGAAGAAAGGAAGAAGAAAAAAGAAAGGAAAAGGCGGTGAGGAAACGAGGTGCGGGATGTTGGCTGCACAGTGGCGGCGGCAAATGGATGGTCGTCATTATGATGGAGGCGTGATTAGGCCCATTCTTACAATAAAAATTAAATCAGATCAAGCCAGCTGTTTCCAGTTTTGCCTGTGTTTTGTTCTCTATTGTTGCTTTTGTTCACTGCCAAACCCTACCATGTTGATGATGATTGTCATTGTACACACTATGCAGAACAAAGAGACAAATTTTTTAGTTTAAAAAAGAAACTAAAAGACGAATGAATAAGTTCAGCAAGTCAACAGGTCAAAACAAATAATCTAAAATTATGAAGGCATCAGAGGTGCAGAAAAATGCAAGTTATGAGCAAAGAGATTAAAACATCAAACAAGGTTTTAGCCTCTCTTAAGATGTTTCAACTTTCAAGACTTTCAGTTGGCCCCGACATTAGAGGAATTTGAGCGAATATTGGGTTATTCCCTAGAGTGAAATCCTTATCGATATACTGAGCAACCACAAACTTTGGAGGCAATTTCTGAAGTGTTGAAAATCGACATAAGAGAGTTGGCAAGAACTACGTAGCTTTGATTTCTTCATAGCACCGGGAGATACCTAGGAGCAATATCTTAACTCTTGTCAAGTCCACTAATAAAAAACCTTTTTTTTCTACTCTTTTTAAACACACTTTTATCTAAAAAGATCACATTTATAAAAAAAATTTATATTCATATTTAATAATAAAGAGAAATAAATATATTTAATTTGATATAGTTTTGCACAATTAATTATAGGTAACCGTATTTTAACGGATGTATAAGATGCTAATACCTTCCCTACGCATAATCGACTCCCGAACTCAAAATCTAGTATCAAAGACCATTTTTCTATTTTTTTTTCCTCTATTTTTTAAGGGTTTCCCAATATTTTCCTTATTTTAAAATGAATTTTGATGGCTACTCCATTGTATTCGAGGAAAACTCAAAATTTTAGACCGCGACAGTTATAGTTTAATTAAGTCTCACATAAAAGTTGTGTTAAAGTTTATAAATATTTTAACATTCTAAGTTATTACAAAAATTTACAAAAAAATTTCTATCTATTTCAAAAATTTTACTTAGATATTTTTGAATGAAAATTTTCAATTTCATCTATAATGTGTACAATTCTTTTTAAAGATTCATAATTAAATTTTAGGCGTTATATTGTGTTTGATAATAGTGTGATCTTTTTCTTACGTCTCTTCAAAGTTACGTAGTTCTTGGTAGAAAATGTGGATGTGTCGATTGATTTTAAAGAATAAGTGTTTGTTGTCGTTAAACAAGTTAGGTAAAAAAAAAGTTGTTTTGACAAAAAAAA
>NC_021162.2:7786798-7790238 GCF_000331145.2 Cicer arietinum
TTTATTTATTTATCTATTTATTTATTATTTATTATATGTTTTATTATCATTATGGGGTTATTGAATCATACTTATTCTACACCTTACACTTTTATTAAGACACACACTTATGAGTGGAACCTTAAACCCGGGTTTGAACAAAATTTAAGTTTAGTTTCGAGGTTGTGTAGTGGTAGCCTTCTGGATGTACATCCTGTTTGGTTTGCATGAAAATCTCACCTAAAGTTTGATCTTATTGAGGGCATTGTCACTCCAAATAGTTTACCTATTGTTGTTGACAATATTCCAAAATGAGATTATTGGCTCTAGGAACCGTGTTTAGAACTATAGAGCCAACCTTGTGAGAATTTCACTGCATAAGCCAATAGACACTCTCATCATAAGAATATTTATATAAGTAAAAATACCTCATACATTCATTCAAAATGTTATATATTCACAACTGTCATTCTACATAATTGCATTCATATTTCATGACATTGTTTCTTTTGAAAATAAATTGGCATTTTGCATCAATTTTCAGGATTGTTGGGGAATCATAAGAATCTTAGTCACGTGTTAAATTAAAGTCGACAATGGGATCAGAAAAAAAAAAAAAAAACTTTACTTTTAAAGTTCAAACAACCTGATTTGAAAAGTTTAAGAGACATCGGCAATCAAATGAAAACTATACAACGTGATAGTTTCTTTCTCAAATACGGGAAGATCCTAAATCTCTTGGCAGTAAATGTGCAAATAGGGGCACTCACGGCGTTGGCTTAGTACTACGACCCTCTCTTAAGATGTTTCACCTATCCAGACTTTCAGTTGGCCCCGGCATTAGAGGAATTTGAGCGAATATTGGGTTATTCCCTAGAGTGAAATCCTTATCGATATACTGAGCAACCACAAAGTTTGGAGGCAATTTCTGAAGTGTTGAAAATCGACATAAGAGAGTTAGCAAGAACTACGTAGCTTTGATTTCTTCATAGCACCGGGAGATACCTAGGAGCAATATCATAACTCTTGTCAAGTCCACTAATAAAAAAACCTTTTTTTTCTACTCTTTTTAAACACACTTTTATCTAAAAAAATCACATTTATAAAAAAAATTTATATTGATATTTAATAATAAAGAGAAATAAATATATTTAATTTGATATAGTTTTGCACAATTAATTATAGGTAACCGTATTTTAACGGATGTATAAGATGCTAATACCTTCCCTACGCATAATCAACTCCCGAACTCAAAATCTAGTATCAAAGACCATTTTTCTATTTTTTTTTTCTCTATTTTTTAAGGGTTTCCCAATATTTTCCTTATTTTAAAATAAATTTTGATGGATACTCCATGGTATTCGAGGAAAACTCAAAATTTTAGACCGCGACAGTTATAGTTTAATTAAGTCTCACATAAAAGTTGTGTTAAAGTTTATAAATATTTTAACATTCTAAGTTATTACAAAAATTTACAAAAAAATTTCTATCTATTTCAAAAATTTTACTTAGATATTTTTGAATGAAAATTTTCAATTTCATCTATAATGTGTACAATTCTTTTTAAAGATTCATAATTAAATTTTAGGCGTTATATTGTGTTTGATAATAGTGTGATCTTTTTCTTACGTCTCTTCATAGTTACCTAGTTCTTGGTAGAAAATGTGGATGTGTCGATTGATTTTAAAGAATAAGTGTTTGTTGTCGTTAAACAAGTTAGGTAAAAAAAGTTGTTTTGACAAAAAAAAAATGTGTTTGATTTGAATAATTATTTAAAAAAATGAGTATTAAGACTTTCAAGTTGTACAAGTGTCTCAAAAACTCAAGGATTAAAAATATGTCAAATCTAGTTAACTCGTTTAAGAATATTTTTGTTATTATGGTTATAAAAATGAGTTTTAAAATCACTAAGTTGTACAACTTTGGCATAACAACTTAAAGAATAAAAAGATGTCACATTTAGTTAATCAAATTTAAAAGTCAATTTTAGATTTATTTATTTATAAAAATGAGTTTTAGAACTATCATTTGCATAACTTATGTCCTAACAACTCAAAAATTAAAAATATGTCACATCTAGTTAACCGTTAAAAAAATATTTATTTTTATTTTCAAAAGATTTAGTATTTATTAGAAATTGATTAAACCTAATACTTAATGATAAAATGTTAAAGAAAAGCAAATGGATTTTGATCCCAATACAACTAAAAGAAATGACTTAAAATAAATAGTGAAAAAAAGTGCAAATAGGCTTGAGCCAAATCTAATCTGAACTAAACAATAAACAATAGAAAACTCTAAAACTATTTAAATGGAAGAAAACAATTAAAGAAAAAGAAGATGGATGGAGGGCTGCTAGTTCACAAATAGAAGGGAAAAAGTTGCTCGAAAAAGAAAGAGAATAAAGGAAGAAGAAAAAAGAAAGGAAAAGGCGGTGAGGAAACGAGGTGCGGGATGTTGGCTGCATAGTGGCGGCGGCAAATGGATGGTCGTCATTATGATGGAGGCGTGATTAGGCCCATTCTTACAATAAAAATTAAATCAGATCAAGCCAGCTGTTTCCAGTTTTGCCTGTGTTTTGTTCTCTATTGTTGCTTTTGTTCACTGCCAAACCCTACCATGTTGATGATGATTGTCATTGTACACACTATGCAGAACAAAGAGACAAATTTTTTAGTTTAAAAAAGAAACTAAAAGACGAATGAATAAGTTCAGCAAGTCAACAGGTCAAAACAAATAATCTAAAATTATGAAGGCATCAGAGGTGCAGAAAAATGCAAGTTATGAGCAAAGAGATTAAAACATCAAACAAGGTTTTAGAAAGCTCGAACTCAAACAATGGCACATACCAGAAAACAACTAAACATATAAAAAAACTCTATAAAAACACCTTATGAAATTTCAAAAAGGGGATCGGAGATTAACCTTATTGAGATAAAAAAAAACGCATAGAAAAAAGAGGGGGAGAGTTTTGTTTTTTGGAGAAGATCAGTAAAACAATTTAGTTTGAATGTTTTTGAAACATGAGATGATTAATAGAAGAATATACTAATCCAAAACAAGAGCAAATACTCATCAGGAAAGCAAAGTATTACACTGAAACAAATATCAAATTTGTGTGTGAAAACGAAAAAGAATAGAGAAAAGGAAAAAACCAAACCTTCGTACTGTCACCCACCTTCGTCGGAACGGCAATCGTGCCTTTTGAAGCGGCCGCACCCTCCTCCTTGATCTCTTCTCCTTCTCGTGGCTTCATCTTGGTATCTTTCCGTCTCTTTCTCTTTCTCTTTTCCTTTTCTTTCTTTCGTTGCTTTCATTTTCTCTCCATTCGTGTTTTCTGCAAACACCAACAGAGCGGCTACTCTTTCTCTTGTCAAGTGTGCATCTAGGGTTTTTTAGGGTTACTTGTTTTTTTTTGTTATCCTGAACAATGATAAGTTGGGCCCAAAAAAAAACAACAA
>NC_021162.2:7791036-7797085 GCF_000331145.2 Cicer arietinum
AAAAATAAATATACTTAAGTTAATATTAATTTTGCACAATTAATTATAGGTAACCGTATTTTAACGGATGTCGTAGGGTGCTAGTACCTTCCCTACGCATAATCGACTCCCGAACTCAAATTTCGTTTCAAAGACCATTTTTTCTATTTTTAAGGGTTTCCCAATATTTTCCTTGTATTAAAATAAATTTTGGTGGCGACTCCATTGAATTCGAGAAACACTCGAAATTTTAGGCCGCGACAGCTGGAATTTTGGTGCCATTGAATTCGAGAAACACTCGAAATTTTAGGCCGCGACAGCTGGCGGATTCACTGGGGACATTTTAGAGAGTCAGGCCTAATAAATAAATTGTGCATAATTCTTAACTTTTTATTATTATTTTTGTTTGTTTTTCATTTTCTTTTATTTATTTTTATAATAAATTAGTTGATATTATAATATTTTTTAAGCTTGTAGATCATTTATATTTATTTATTTATTTATTCATGTATTTATTTATTTTATTTATTTATCTATTTATTTATTATTTATTATATGTTTTATTGTCATTATGGGGTTATTGAATCATACTTATTCTACACCTTACACTTTTATTAAGACACACACTTATGAGTGGAACCTTACACCCGGGTTTGAACAAAATTTAAGTTTAGTTTCGAGGTTGTGTAGTGGTAGCCTTCTGGATGTACATCCTGTTTGGTTTGCATGAAAATCTCACCTAAAGTTTGATCTTATTGAGGGCATTGTCACTCCAAATAGTCTACCTATTGTTGTTGACAATATTCCAAAATGAGATTATTGGCTCTAGGAACAGTGTTTAGAAATATAGAGCCAACCTTGTGAGAATTTCACCGCATAAGCCAATAGACACTCTCATCATAAGAATATTTATATAAGTAAAAATACCTCATGCATTCATTCAAAATGTTATATATTCACAACTGTCATTCTACATAATTGCATTCATATTTCATGACATTGTTTCTTTTGAAAATAAATTGGCATTTTGCATCAATTTTCAGGATTGTTGGGGAATCATAAGAATCTTAGTCACGTGTTAAATTAAAGTAGACAATGGGATCAGAAAAAAGAAAAACTTTACTTTTAAAGTTCAAACAACCTGATTTGAAAAGTTTAAGAGACATCAGCAATCAAATGAAAACTATACAACGTGATAGTTTCTTTCTCAAATATGGGAAGATCCTAAATCTCTTGGCAGTAAATGTGCAAATAGAGGCACTCACGCATTGGCTCAGTACTACGATCCTCTCTTAAGATGTTTCACCTTTCAAGACTTTCAGTTGGCCCCGACATTAGAGGAATTTGAGCGAATATTGGGTTATTCCCTATAGTGAAATCCTTATCGATATACTGAGCAACCACAAAGTTTGGAGGCAATTTCTGAAGTGTTGAAAATCGACATAAGAGAGTTGAAAATCGTTAAAAAAGAATGGAGTGCTTTTATAGATGTTTTGGCTCTAATTATCTATGGTATTGTTTTATTCTCAAACCTTGATAATTTTGTTGATTTTGCTGCTATCAATGTCTTCTTATCTTTTAACAAGCATAAGCAAAACCTAGTTCCCGCGATTCTTGTTGATGTATACTACTCTCTACATATGCGACATGAGAAGAAAGGGGGAACAATTTTGTGTGGTGCTCCAGTGTTGTATATCTGGTTTATGTCTCATATGTTCAAGAAATGGTATCATATTGGAATTAAAGATAATCGTGAATGGGCTCAAAGTATAGCTAGCCTTACTGGAGACACAATTTCATGGTATCACACAGAACAAGGGGTGGAGGAAATAATATGTCAATGTGGAGATTTCCTGAATGTGCCTCTCATGGGAACCAAAGGATGTATTAATTACAATCCGGCGGTAGCTTTGAGACAGCTTGGCTACCCTATGTTGGAAAAACCAGATGATAAGTCGTTGGAAGCTTTTATTTTGCACAGTACGAGTATAGTAGAACCACCGATGTTGCGAAGGATAAGTCGAGCTTGGGAAAAGATCATCAGAAAAGGAAAAGCACTTGGATGCAGAAGTTGCAGCACAAAAGAACCCTATCAACAATGGGTAAAAAATAGAGTCCAAGAAATCAAGCTGGCTTTCCACAGTACACCTTCAAATGATCAGGAAATGCCTGAACCTATTCTTGTTGCAAATGAAGAGATATAAGAACTCAAAGCATCATTGCTAAAATCTGAAGAGGAGAAAAAAGAGCTGCAAGCGAAGTTAGAAAAAGTCACCCAAGAGAATGAGAACTTACGATCAGAAAACACATGTAAAAGTCAGTTTGTCGAAAGAAGCAACAAGAGGTTGAAAATTGAAAAAGGAAATAAACTTGACATACAAGATTGTTTGAGAGGCGCAAATGAAGAGTTAGATGTGCGAAAACAAGAAAGGAATGCAACTATTGAAGAAGCTTATATGTGGAAGCAGCTGTGGAATAAATCATCAAGCTCTGAAAAGAAGATAAAAAAAGAGTTTGAAGATTTAAAGAAACAACTGAAAGAAATGGTAGCTGAGTATGAGAGTCAAGTAAGGAATGAGAGGCAACACAACGAAGAAACTGAAAAACTACTCTCAAAACATCAAGATGCACTAAAAGCAGAAATGGAAGCTTCTAGGGAGTTGAAGAATTACATTGATTATAAGAAAAGATCTATAATGACTTGAAGGATGAAACCATATACTGGGAGGAGCGTTTCATGATGTTGCTTGGGCAATTGAAGAACCAAGAGATTTATAAAGAGTTGGACGATAAAGGCAAGCATTGGAAAGATTGCTTTTCAAAATTGGCAATGCTAGCTAATCAGACAATCATAAAAATTCCAAAACATCTAAGAGAGATTGATGCAGTAATGCATCCACTCAACACTCCAATCAAAGTCTACAAGTTCGTCGAATATTGCAAACATTTAGTAGAAGAATTGGAGGAGAAGATTGGTTGTCCTCTTGAAAAAGATGATTGAAATACAATAGTCGATGTAGCTTTTTAATTTAAATGCAATGTACTTTTTTCTCATCAATGAAGGATTTGCTGTTTTGTTTATCGATTCCCATATTCTTCTTTCATTAATAATTCGTGCAAGACTTATGATTCCCCAACATCCAAATGTAAAAAAAAAAGAAAAAGAAAGATAATAATTGCATTTTCATTCCATTCATGTTTAATACAACTCAGAATTTTTTATTTATTTATTAAAAAATAACACAGAAAAAATCAATAAAGCTGTTTCCCCGACACCCTTATCGGACTCGTGCAAACTTGAAGATCATTGAAGAACTTGAGCAAAATCAAGAGGTGATGAGAATGGATGTCAACCAATTGAAGGACAAGGTTGATCAAATCTTAGAAGCTATACAGGCTTTGTCAAGGAAGGGAAATACAGATGAGAATCCTCCGGCTGCAAATGAAGAACACCAAACCACTCATTCTCACCCACCAGGCTTTACCCCGACTACCCGGCAACCTCATACAACAACTATGCAATTTCCTATGTATGGTCTTCCACCCGGTTATACTCCACCTTTAGTTGTCAACCCCATAAACCCAAACCAATCACAAATTCCATCTCCAATCCCCAAAACTTAAACCAATCACAAATCCCACCTCATTTGGGCTATGTGCCACCCCAAAACACTATACCCACAGAAAATATTCCATATAGTGTACCTCAAGTGCCCCATTTTGATGCTAACGGGAATTGGCATCAACCTCACATTGGGGATGATACACAATCAAAGGAAAAATTACATGTCTTGGAAGAGCGAATAAAAGCAATTGAGGGGTATAATGTTTATGGCCTTGAAGCTTTCGATATGTGTTTGGTTCCTGATGTGACTATCCCTCCCAAATTCAAGGTTCCTAACTTTGAGAAATACAAGGGAAACACATGTCGTAAAAATCATCTAACTATGTATTGCAGAAAAATGGCTTCTCATGCTCATAACGACAAGCTGCTCATTCACTTTTTCCAAGACAGTTTGAGTGGGGCATCGTTAAGCTGGTATATGCATCTCGAGCGAAATCGAATTCGTTCATGGAAAGACCTGGCCGATGCCTTTTTGAAACAATACAGGTACAACATTGACATGGCCCCTGATAGGATGCAACTGCAAAATTCATCGAAAAAGGATAATGAATCTCTCAAAGAGTATGCACAGCGGTGGAGGGAAATGGCATCACAAGTGGAACCTCCCTTATCTGAAAGAGAAATGGTTGGTATGTTTATGGATACTCTCCAGTCGCCTTTTTATGATAAGATGATTGGGAGTATATCATCAAACTTTTCTGATTTGGTCATGATAGGAGAAAGGATAGAAAGTGGGATGAGGAGTGGAATGATCGTATGTGCAACAACTGGCATAAAAAGACCCCAGACGACCTTCACAAAAAAGAAAGAAGGGGACGCTAACGCTGGAATGGTAAACCCTAAAGTCTCCTATTTTCCACCCATTAATTCTCATCGACCCCCAAATTTCCAGCCCCCGATACCACAAACTCCTTACATTCCTTATCCATATGTGGTCGCAACCACACAAGCCTCATACCGTCAATATCACCCTTCAAGACCACCTTTTTATCAACCACCACCTACCTCATTTTCCCAACAAGGTCAATGGAACCAAAATCCAATCTCAAATCACTACAGACTACCTGTCAATCAAAAAAGGATAACCCGTTTTGACCCAATTCCTGTCACGTACAGCCAATTGTTGCCTCACTTACTTCAAAATTCAATGGTAGTCCCAAGACCAATGAAACCTCTTGAACCACCATTTCCAAAATGGTACAATCCAAATGCCAAATGCGAATACCATGCAGGAGCCGTGGGGCATTCCATCGAAGATTGCCAAGCCTTAAAATCTAAAGTGCAGGAATTGATTAATGCAAAATGGCTTACCTTCAAAGAGGATAGTCACAACATAGGGAGTAATCCCTTGCCGGGCCATAGGGATGCCTCTATCAATGTTATTGTAGATGGGATAGACCAATATGCAACAGATGGTCATGCGTTCACCATGGAGTCGTGTGTGGGAAATAATATATCTTTCCAAAACCATTGGAAATTCTTTACAAAAAGGAGAATATTAAGCCAACTCCTAGCAGGCCAAATGCAATAATTGTCCAAGCACCAACCCCTTTTCCTTACGGAAATACCAAGGCGGTGCCGTGGAAATATGAAATCACATCCCATTTGGCCAATCATCTACCAAGTGATGGTTTTGAACCTAAAGGAACTGATGTCACTAACATCACAGGGATTGGTGGAATGACTCAGAGTGGTCGAGTATACACTCCTGAACAACTTAAGAAAAAGGAGGTTCATGGAGAAAAAGGAAAAGAAGATATGTATCATGCCATAAAAGGACAAGAGATCAGTAAAAAGACGGTGTCTGAAGAAGAAGCTAATGAATTTTGAACTTTGTCAAACAAAGTGAATATAAGGTGGTGGATCAGCTAAATCAAACCCCTTCCAAGATATCAGTTCTCTCCTTGTTATTGAATTCTGAAGCACATAGAAGGGCACTGATGAAAGTTTTAAACGAAGCTCATGTTACTCATGATATCATTGTCGATCAGTTTGATGGAGTTGTCGGTAACATCACTGCTAGTAGTTGTCTAAGTTTTAGCGATAATGAATTACCAGCTGAAGGGACGGAGCATAATAAAGCACTACACATCTCTATGACGTGTCACAATCATATTCTTGCACGAGTGTTAGTAGATAATGGTTCATCGTTAAATGTCATGCCTAAATCAACACTATCAAAACTATTTGTTGAGGGAGCCTGTTTGAAGATTTGTGCTTTGGTGGTGAAAGCGTTTGATGGATCTAGAAGACAAGTTGTTGGTGAGATTGACCTGCCGATTCAAATCGGACCCCATATCTTTGAGATAACTTTCCAAGTGATGGATATTAAACCGGCGTACAGTTGTCTTTTAGGGAGACCGTGGATTCACGCTGCTGGAGCAGTAACATCCACTCTCCATCAAAAGCTAAAGTTTATAGTGAACAATAAGTTGGTGATAATAT
>NC_021162.2:7797529-7801201 GCF_000331145.2 Cicer arietinum
CAAGCTGATGAAGAAAAGGCTGCGAAGAAAAAAAGAGAAAACAAGGTGACTCGTTGGGAAAACTAGATACCGAATTCACAGAAGATTCCTATTTGTGACATTCGCCAAAATTTTCAAAGCGCCGGAATAATATATGCTGATCAGGTGGCTGTTGCAGAAGAAGATCATGGTGATGATGATACCCTCAAGCTAGTGTACCCTTGTCGTCCAAACACCAATTTCAGCAATTGGAAGATCATCGAGTTTCCCGTGTTTGTTAATTCATGTTCAAAGTAATTATGTATTTTTAACTCCTTTTGCTCTACCCAAGGCTATAAGGATAACTAGTTGGGGCATATGTATTTCAATTCCGTACTTATTATCAATAAATGCATTTTTGAATTCTCCAACTGGTTTTGTTTTTTCTCTTTTCTCTTTTCTCTTTCTTTTGCAATCCTTATTCATATTTTTTTTCCTTTTTCTTCTTAATTTAAATAATGCAGAGTCGAAAATGAATATGTTGAAAATAGCAACGCTAGAACCATTTCTTGTAATTTTGAAGGTCTGATTAATCATGCTGATGAGGATTGTGAAGACGATTGTGAACTTCCCCCAGAACTAGAAAGCTTAATTGAACAGGAAGCTAAGATAATCCAACCCTATCAAGAACCTGTTGAGGTGATCAATTTAGGGACTGAGCATGATAAAAAAGAAGTTAAAATTGGTATGTCTATGAAAGAAAGTGAGCGAGAAAAGTTGGTTAAACTTTTAATTGATTATGTGGATGTCTTTGCATGGTCATATCAGGATATGCCCGGGTTAGATACTAACATAGTTGAACACAAGCTACCACTAAAACCTGAATACACTCCAATTAAACAGAAGTTGAGAAGGATGAGACATGATATGTCACTTAAAATTATAGAAGAGGTCAAGAAGCAATTTGATGTTGGTTTCTTAGCAGTAGCAAAATATCCTCAATAGGTGGCTAATATTGTACCAGTTCCAAAGAAAGATGGAAAGGTTCGAATGTGCGTTGATTATCAGGATTTAAATAAAGTTAGTCCTAAAGATGATTTTCCTCTACCTCATATTGATGTCCTAGTGGATAGCACTGCTCAATACTCTTTTTTCTCCTTCATGGATGGTTTCTCAGGGTACAATCAAATCAAGATGGCTCCCGAAGATATGGAGAAAACTACATTCATCACACAATGGGGGACTTTCTGCTATAAAGTGATGCCATTTGGATTGAAGAATGCCAGGGCAACCTATCAAAGAGCAATGGTAACCTTGTTTCATGACATGATGCATAAGGAAATAGAGGTTTACGTGGATGATATGATCGCAAAATCTCGAACCGAAGAAGACCATGTTGTTAACCTTCAAAAGTTATTTGAGCGACTAAGGAAGTTCAAACTTCGTTTAAACCCTGCTAAATGCACATTTGGTGTAAGATCAGGCAAATTACTTGGGTTTATCGTTAGTCAAAAAGGGATAGAGGTGGACCCAGATAAAGTAAGAGCAATACAAGAAATGCCGGCTCCACGCACTGAAAAAGAAGTTCGTGGCTTTTTGGGTAGATTGAATTACATTGCAAGATTTATATCGCACCTCACCGCTACATGCGAGCCGATTTTCAAATTGTTGCGCAAAGACCAAAAGGTTGAATGGAATGAGAATTGTCAAAAAGCTTTCGAAAAGATTAAGCAGTACTTATCAAAACCTCCCATCCTAGTGCCCCCTGTTCCTGGGAAACCACTTATTATGTACTTAACAGTACTTGACGAGTCAATGGGCTGCGTACTGGGGCAGCATGATGAATCTGGTAGGAAAGAACATGCTATTTATTATTTGAGCAAAAAGTTCACCAGTTGTGAAACAAGATATTCACTACTTGAACGAACATGTTGCGCATTGGCATGGGCTGCTCGTCGGTTGAGACAATACATGTTATGTCATACAACTTGGTTGGTGTCTAAAATGGACCCAATTAAGTACATCTTTGAGAAACCTGCTCTTACTGGAAGGATCGCCCGTTGGCAGATGTTGTTATCAGAATACGATTTGGTATATGTTACACAAAAATCCATCAAAGGAAGCGCACTAGCAGAGTACTTAGCCCATCAACCGGTAGAAGATTATCAATCAATGCAGTGTGAATTCCCCGATGAAGACATAATGAATTTAGTTGAAGAGATTGAATCATCTGATAAAGAAAAGTGGAGGTTGGTGTTTGATGGTGCTTCTAATGCGTTAGGGCATGGAATTGGAGCCATTTTGATTTCTCCAGAAAACCAGTTCACTCCATTTACGGCTAGGTTGTGTTTTGATTGTACAAACAATATTGCTGAATATGAAGCATGTGTTATGGGCATTAAAGCGGCTATTGAATCAAATGTAAAATTTCTTGAGGTATATGGAGACTCATTGTTGGTCATCCATCAGACGAAAGGAGATTGGGAAACGCGAGATTCTAAATTGATTCCGTATCACACCCATATCAAAGAATTGACAGAACAATTTGAGAAGATTACTTTTCACCATATCCCTCGAGAAGAAAACCAGTTAGCTGACGCCTTGGCCACTTTGTCGTCAATGTTCAAAATAACCACTAATCAAGACGTGCCGGTCATAAAGATTCAACAAAGAGATAAACCTGCATATTGCTTATCAATAGAAGAAGAGTTGGATGGCAAGCCGTGGTTTTATGACATCAAATCATATGTTAAGAATAAGGAATATCCATTGGGTATTTCAGAGAACGACAAAAGGGTTTTAAGGAGATTGTCAATGAATTTCTTCTTGAATGGTGATGTGCTTTATAAGAGAAATCATGATATGGTTCTCCTCAGATGTGTGGATAAAGCAGAAGCGGGGAAAATTATCCAAGAGGTTCACGAAGGTTCTTTCGGAACTCATGCAAATGGGCACACAATGGCTAGAAAAATCTTAAGGGCTGGCTACTACTGGTTGACCATGGAATCCGACTGCTTTAGTCACGTAAAGAAATGTCACAAATGTCAAATCTATGCTGATAAAATACATGTACCACCCACTTCTTTGAATGTTTTAACATCACCATGGCCATTTTCAATGTGGGGAATGGATGTTATTGGACTCATCGAGCCTAAGGCTTCAAATGGACACCGGTTTATCCTAGTAGCTATTGATTATTTCACAAAATGGGTTGAAGCCGCTTCTTATGCCAATGTGACGAGAAGTGTGGTTGTCAGATTCATCAAAAGAGAATTGATTTGTCGATATGGATTGCCAAATAAGATAATCACTGATAACGCGACTAATCTGAATAACAAAATGATGAAAGAGTTGTGTGATAATTTCAAAATTCAACACCATAATTCTTCTCCATATCGTCCGAAAATGAATGGGGCTGTAGAAGCAGCAAATAAGAATATCAAGAAGATCATACAAAAGATGGTGGAGACGTATAAGGATTGGCATGAAATGCTTCCCTTTGCATTACATGGCTATAGAACCTCTGTTCGTACCTCAACAGGGGCAACTCCTTTCTCATTGGTGTATGGAATGGAAGCGGTACTTCCCATTGAAGTTGAAATTCCCTCAATCAGAGTCTTGATGGAAACAAAACTGGAAGAGGCGGAGTGGGTTCAATCACGATTTGACCAATTAAATCTCATAGAAGAAAAAAGAATGATAGCTCTATGTCAC
>NC_021162.2:7801601-7802308 GCF_000331145.2 Cicer arietinum
GGAAGCTGATTATTAGGATTCCTAAATTACAAGAAGGACTAGCGTTTGTTATGTCTCTACTTAAATTAAACATACTCGTCCCCACATTGTAACCCCTGCCTCAATTGTTTTGCTTTTAATGTAACAAATGTACATTTTTCAATATTGTCATTTGATGTTGTACATTACACTCTTTATATACCAATCCAGTTTCATTATTGAGTGTTCTATTGTTTCAAATTTTGTTTTATAATAATAAATGTTGGAATTTGAAATATGTAAAAATGTAAAAATATTTTAAACATTTTGACACTTGAAAATATATACGGGAACTCGTTTGATTCTCAAGATATATGAGTATGTGAAGAATAATAAGGAGGGTAGTCATTTTAAACAATGGAATTTTGCTTCACTTCAAAAAAGCGATCATTCGGTGGATACGAAGAGTCATCATGTGGAAACAATATTTGTCTTTATTCATCAATTGAATCTTGGGATGGAGAAGAGCATAAAGATCGGGGAATCAAAGAAAAGAACAAAAATTTATCTGTAATGCATGACACATAAACCATACATAATTTCCTCATACTCACATGATCCATGCATCTTCATTGACACTTTACCTATTCTCGATGCATAACACACGAATCATTCATACCTTATCGTTCGAATTGCAAGTATCATATACTTATTCTCCCTCTTTACCTACCTTCAAGATTGGACCTATT
>NC_021162.2:7802565-7805450 GCF_000331145.2 Cicer arietinum
GATCTACGCATCGGTAACCAATCCGAAGACGATCATTTTTAATTTCTATAGATCTACGCATCGGTAACCAATCCGAAGACGATCATTTTTAATTTCTATAGATCCACACATCGGTAACCAATCCGAAGACAATCACTTTTATTTCTATAGATCTACGCATCGGTAAACAATCTGAAGACGATCACTTTCATTTATGTCGATCTACACATCGGTAACCAATCCGAAGACGATCATTTTTTTTTCTCTATAGATCCACACATCGGTAACCAATCCGAAGACGAGCACTTTCATTTCTATAGATCTATGCATCGGCAACCAATCCGAAGATGATCACCTTCATTTCTGTCGATCTACGCATCGGTAACCAATCCGAAGACGATCATTTTTAATTTCTATAGATCCACGCATCGGTAACCAATCCGAAGACGATCATTTTTAATTTCTATAGATCCACGCATCGGTAACCAATCCGAAGACGATCACTTTTATTTCTATAGATCTACGCATCGGTAAACAATCTGAAGACGATCACTTTCATTTCTATAGATCTATGCATCGGCAACCAATCCGAAGATGATCACCTTCATTTCTGTCGATCTACGCATCGGTAACCAATCCGAAGATGATCATCTTTATTTCTGTCAATCTACGCATCGGTAATTAATCCGAATCTAAATTATTTTTGCATCATTCTCACTTTAACATTTCAAATGCACTTTAATACATGTGTTTGTTATTGGACAAAATTTAGGTCCTTATATTTACTTATCTTTTACCTGATAACATGAAAACGAATACCATTGTTATTCATATTTTTCAAGTAAAATATAATTAAATAGGGGCAGCTGTAGCACCCTAATTTTGTCCAATTTATTTAAAAATAAAATCAAAAAGGAAATATATATTAAAAAGGGAAATAAAATAATTACAATAAATATTTTCATTATGTCTCAAAAATTTACATTTTCAAATCTAATCAGAGTTTTAAAACCAAATCAAATTACAAACCAAGAATAAAGCCAAATTAAATTACAATAAAAATTAAATCAGATCAAGCCAGCTGTTTCCAGTTTTGCCTGTGTTTTGTTCTCTATTGTTGCTTTTGTTCACTGCCAAACCCTGCCATGTTGATGATGACTGTCATTGTACACACTATGCAGAACAAAGACAAATTTTTGAGTTTAAAAAAGAAACTAAAAGACGAATGAATAAGCTCAACAAGTCAACATATCAAAACAAATAGTCTAAAATTATGAAGGCATCAGAGGTGCAGAAAAATGCAGGTTATGAGCAAAGAGATTAAAACATCAAACAAGGTTTTAGAAAGCTCAAACTCAAACAATGGCACAGACCAGAAAACAACTAAACATATAAAAAACTCTATAAAAACACCTTATGAAATTTCAAAAAGGGGATCGGAGATTAACATTATTGAGATAAAAAAAACGCATAGAAAAAAGAGGGGGAAAGTTTTGTTTTTTGGAGAAGATGAGTAAAACAATTTAGTTTGAATGTTTTTGAAACATGAGATGATTAATAGAAGAATATACTAATCCAAAACAAGAGCAAATACTCATCAGGAAAGCAAAGTATTACACTGAAACAAATATCAAATTTGTGTGTGAAAACGAAAAAGAATAGAGAAAAGGAAAAAACCAAACCTTCGTACTGTCACCCACCTTCGTCGGAACGGCAATCGTGCCTTTTGAAGCGGCTGCACCCTCCTCCTTGATCTCTTCTCCTTCTTGTGGCTTCATCTTGGTATCTTTCCGTCTCTTTCTCTTTTCCTTTTCTTTCTTTCGTTGCTTTCATTTTCTCTCCATTCGTGTTTTTTGCAAACACCAACAGAGCGGCTGCTCTTTCTCTTGTCAAGTGTGCATCTAGGGTTTTTTAGGGTTACATGTTTTTTTTGTTATCCTGAACAATGATAAGTTGGGCCCAAGAAAAAAAAAAAAAAAAGCAAACTTATTTGTTTGAGAGTTCAGCCCATTTAATTTCTTTTGATAATTTAAAAATTAAATTGTTTCATAAACAAAAATCAAATTTCATAAAAAAATATTTTTATTAAAGATTAATTAGATGCGACGTCTTTTTAATCTTTGAGTTGTTAGGACACAAGTTGTACAACTTGATAGCTCTAAAACTCTCTTTTTATTCTATTTATTTATTACTTTTTAATAAATTAATATAAAATAGACTTATAAATTTATTTAATTAGATATGTTATTTTTTTTGTATTTTTTTTGAATTATTAGGACACAATTTGTGACAACTTGGCGGTTCTAAATCTCATCTTCATAGATAAATTAATAATTTAAAATTTATAAACAAATTAATAATTAAAAATTATTTTTAAGGGTTATTTAAAAATAATATCTTTTAATCAACGAGTAGCATAACACAATTTATACAACTTGATAATTATAAAAACTTATTTTTATAAATAAATAAATATAAATTTAACTTTTTTAAATTTGATTATTTAGACGTGAATTTTTTTTATTTGAGTTGTTAAGACACAAGTTGTACTACTTGGTAGTTTTGAAACTCAATAATAAAATAAAATATTTTTAAAAGGATTGAATTAGATGTGACATCTTCTTTACTCCTTAAATTTTGAGACACAAGTTGTACAACTTGATCGTCCTAAAACTCATATTTTAAAATATTTACTCAAATCAAACTCTTTTGTTTTCCTATTTTGTCAAAACATCTTTTATAACAAAACAAATTTCTTTAAAAAGAATCAAGGCATATGTATTTTTTTTATCAAGAACTACGTAGCTTTGATTTCCCCATCGCACCGGGAGATACGTAGGAGCAAGATCACATTCTTGTCAAGCACATAAATAAAAATTTCTTTTTTTGTCCTTTATTAGTTAAGT
>NC_021162.2:7805727-7814207 GCF_000331145.2 Cicer arietinum
AAAATCATATTTTAAATATAGTAATAATTGTTGTTCATATTTAATAATAAAGCAAAATAAATATACTTAAGTTAATATTAATTTTGCACAATTAATTATAGGTAACCGTATTTTAACGGATGTCGTAGGGTGCTAGTACCTTCCCTACGCATAATCGACTCCCGAACTCAAATTTCGTTTCAAAGACCATTTTTTCTATTTTTAAGGGTTTCCCAATATTTTCCATGTTTTAAAATAAAATTTGGTGGCGACTCCATTGAATTCGAGAAACACTCGAAATTTTAGGCCGCGACAGCTGGCGACTCCATTGGGGACATTTTAGAGAGTCGGGCCTAATAAATTAATTGTGCATAATTCTTAACTTTTTATTATTATTTTTTTTTGTTTTTCATTTTCTTTTATTTATTTTTATAATAAATTAGTTGATATTACAATATTTTTTAAGCTTGTAGATCATTTTTATTTATTTATTTATTTATGTATTTATTCATGTATTTATTTATTTATCTATTTATCTATTTTTTATTTTTTTATTATTTATTATATGTTTTATTATCATTATGGGGTTATTGAATCATACTTATTCTACACCTTACACTTTTATTAACACACACACTTATGAGTGGAACCTTACACGCGGGTTTGAACTTATTGAGGGCATTGTCACTCCAAATTGTATACGTATTGTTGTTGACAATATTCGGAAAATGAGATTATTGGCTCTAGGAACCGTGTTTAGAACTATAGAGCCATTATATGTTTATTATTGTTATAGAGTTATTGAATCATACTTATTCTACACCCTACACTTTTATTAAGACACACACTTATGAGTGGAACCTTACACCCGGGTTTGAACAAAACTTAAGATTAGTTTTGAGGTTGTGTAGTGGTAGCCTTCTGGATGTACATCCTGTTTGGTTAGCATGAAAATCTCACCTAGAGTTTGATCTTATTGAGGGTATTGTCACTCCAAATAGTTTACCTATTGTTGTTGACAATATTCGGAAAATGAGATTATTGGCTCTAGGAACCGTGTTTAGAACTATAGAGCCACCCTTGTGAGAATTTCACTGCATAAGCCAATAGACCCTCTCATCTTAAGAGTATTTATGTAAGTAAAAATACCTCATACATTCATTCAAAATGTTATATATTCACAACTGTCATTCTACATAATTGCATTCATATTTCATGACATTGTTTCTTTTGAAAATAAATTGGCATTTTGCATCAATTTTCAGGATTGTTGGGGAATCATAAGAATCTTAGTCACGTGTTAAATTAAAGTAGACAATGGGATCAGAAAAAAAGAAAAACTTTACTTTTAAAGTTCAAACAACCTGATTTGAAAAGTTTAAGAGACATCAACAATCAAATGAAAACTATACAACGTGATAGTTTCTTTCTCAAATATGGGAAGATCCTAAATCTCTTGGCAGTAAATGTGCAAATAGGGGCACTCACGGCGTTGGCTCAGTACTACGACCCTCTCTTAAGATGTTTCACCTTTCAATACTTTCAGTTGGCCCCGATATTAGAGGAATTTGAGCGAATATTGGGTTAATCCCTAGAGAAAGGAAATCCTTATCGATATATTGGGCAACCACATAGTTTGGAGGCAATTTCTGAAGTGTTTAAAAACGACATAAGAGAGTTGGCAAGTACAAAAGAAGAAAAAGGAGCCATTCATGGTTTTATAGATGTTTTGGCTCTAATTATCTATGGTATTGTTTTATTCCCAAACCTTGATAATTTTGTTGATTTTGCGGCTATCAATGTCTTCTTAACTTTTAACAAGCATAAGCAAAACCCAGTTCCCGCGATTCTTGCTGATGTATACTACTCTCTACATATTCGACATGAGAAGAAAGGGGGAACAATTTTGTGTTGTGCTCCAGTGTTGTATATCTGGTTTATGTCTCATATGTTCAAGAAAGGGTGTCATATTGGAATTAAAGATAATCGTGAATGGGCTCAAAGTATAGCTAGCCTTACTGGAGACACAATTTCATGGTATCACAGAGAACAAGGGGTGGAGGAAATAATATGTCAATGTGGAGATTTCCCAAATGTGCCTCTCATGGGAACCAAAGGATGTATTAATTACAATCTGGCGGTAGCTTTGAGATAGCTTGGCTACCCTATGTTGGAAAAACCAGATGATAAGTCGTTGGAAGCTTTTATTTTGTACAATACGGGTATAGTAGACCCATCGATGTTGCGAAGGATAAGTCGAGCTTGGGAAAAGATCATCAGAAAAGGAAAAGCACTTGGATGCAGAAGTTGCAGCACAAAAGAACCCTATCAACAATGGGTAAAAAATAGAGTCCAAGAAATCAAGCTGGCTTTCCACATTACACCTTCAAATGATCAAGAAATGCCTGAACCTATTCTTGTTGCAAATGAAGAGATATAAGAACTCAAAGCATCATTGCTAAAATCTGAAGAGGAGAAAAAAGAGCTGCAAGCGAAGTTAGAAAAAGTCACCCAAGAGAATGAGAACTTACGATCAGAAAACACATGTAAAAGTCAGTTTATTGAAAGAAGCAACAAGAGGTTGAAAATTGAAAAAAGAAATAAACTTGACATACAAGATTGTTTGAAAGGCTCAAATGAAGAGTTAGATGTGCGAAAACAAGAATGGAATGCAGCTATTGAAGAAGCGTATATGTGGAAGCAGCTGTGGAATAAATCATCAAGCTCTAAAAAGAAGATAAAAAAAGAGTTTGAAGATTTAAAGAAACAACTTAAAGAAATGGTAGCTGAGTATGAGAGTCAAGTAAGGAATGAGAGGCAACACAACGAAGAAACTGAAAAACTACTCTCAAAACATCAAGATGCACTAAAAGCAGAAATGGAAGCTTCTAGGGGGTTGAAGAATTACATTGATTATCAAGAAAAGATCTATAATGACTTGAAGGATGAAACCATATACTGGGAGGAGCGTTTCATGGTGTTGCTTGGGCAATTGAAGAACCAAGAGATTTGTAAAGAGTTGGACGATAAAGGCAAGCATTGGAAAGATTGCTTTTCACAATTGGCAATGCTAGCTAATCAGACAATCATAAAAATTCCAAAACATCTAAGAGAGATGGATGCAATAATGCATCCACTCAACTCTCCAATCAAAGTCTACAAGTTTGTCAAATATTGCAAACATTTAGTAGAAGAATTGGAGGAGAAGATTGGTTGTCCTCTTGAAAAAGATGATTGAAATACCATAGTCGATGTAGTTTTTTAATTTTAATGCAATGTATTTTTTTTCTCATCAATGAAGGATTTGCTGTTTTGTTTATCGATTCCCATATTCTTCTTTCATTAATAATTCGTGCAAGACTTATGATTCCCCAACATCCAAATGTAAAAAAAAAAAAGAAAAAGAAAGATAATAATTGCATTTTCATTCCATTCATGTTTAATAAATACTCATAATTTTTTATTTATTTATTAAAAAATAACACAAAAAAAATCAATAAAGTTGTTTCCCCGACACCCTTATCGGACTCGTGCAAACTCGAAGATCATGGAAGAACTTGAGCAAAATCAAGAGGTGATGAGAATGGATGTCAACCAATTGAAGGACAAGGTTAATCAAATCTTAGAAGCTATACAGGCTTTGTCAAGGAAGGGGAATACAGATGAGAATCCTCCGACTGCAAATGAAGAACACCAAACCACTCCTTCTCACCCACCAGGCTTTACCCCGACTACCCGGCAACCTCATACAACAACTATGCAATTTCCTATGTATGGTCTTCCACCCGGTTATACTCCACCTTTAGTTGTCAACCCCATAGACAACAACCCAAACCACTCAACTATCAACCCCCAAAACCAAAACCAATCACACATCCCATCTCCTCTGGGCTACGTGCCACCCCAAAATGCTCTACCATCAGAAAATATTCCATATATTGCACCCCAAGTACCCCTAACGCTGGAATGGTAAACCCCAAAGTCTCCTATTTTCCACCCATTAATTCTCATCGACCCCCAAATTTCCAGCCCCCGATACCACAAACTCCTTACATTCCTTATCCATATGTGGCCGCAACCACACAAGCCTCATACCCTCAATATCACCCTTCAAGACCACCTTTTTATCAACCACCACCTACCGCATTTTCCCAACAAGGTCAATGGAACCAAAATCCAATCTCAAATCACTACAGACCACCTGTCAATCAAAAAAGGATAACCCGTTTTGACCCAATTCCTGTCACGTACAGCCAATTGTTGCCTCACTTACTTCAAAATTCAATGGTACTCATGATATCACTGTCGATCAGTTTGATGGAGTTGTCGGTAACATCACTGCTAGTAGTTGTCTAAGTTTTAGTGATAATGAATTACCAGCTGAAGGGACGGAGCATAATAAAGCACTACACATCTCTGTGAGGTGTCACGATCATATCCTTGCACGAGTGTTAGTAGATAATGGTTCATCGTTAAATGTCATGCCTAAATCAAAACTATCAAAACTATTTGTTGAGGGAGCCTGTTTGAAGCCTAGTGCTTTGGTGGTGAAAGCGTTTGATGGATCTAGAAGACAAGTTGTTGGTGAGATTGACCTGCCGATTCAAATCGGACCCCATATCTTTGGGATAACCTTCCAAGTGATTGATATTAAACCGGCGTACAATTGTCTTTTAGGGAGACCATGGATTTATGCTGTTGGAGCAGTGACATCCACCCTCCATCAAAAGCTAAAGTTTATAGTGAACAATAAGGGGGAAGAAGATATGATAGTAAGTCATTTATCTTCTACAGGCTACATTGAAGACACGGAGGAAGCCATAGAGACTTTCTTTCAAGCATTAGAAATTGCCAATGTTGTCTTCATGGGTGAAGGATATCGTTTAAAAGAACCAAAACAATCTACCATATCATTGAAGTCTACCAAATCCATGTTAGAAGGAGGAGTTTTTCTCAATTTGGGGAAGTTGATAGAAATACCAGAAAAGAACAATAGGTACGGGTTGGGATATGTACCTACTCAAGCTGATGAAGAAAAGGCTGCGAAGGAAAAAAGAGAAAACAAGGTGACTCGTCGAGAAAACTGGATACCGAATTCACAGAAGATTCCTATTTGTGACATTCGTCAAAATTTTCAAAGCGCCGGAATAATATATGCTGATCAGGTGGCTGTTGCGGAAGAGGATCATGGTGATGATGATACCCTCAAGCTAGTGTACCCTTGTCCTCCAAACACCAATCTCAACAATTGGAAGATCATCGAGTTTCCCGTGTTTGTTAATTCATGTTCAAAGTAATTATGTATTTTTAACTCCTTTTGCTCTGCCCAAGGCTATAAGGATAACTAATTAGGGCATATGTATTTCAATTCCGTACTTATTATCAATAAATGCATTTTTGAATTCTCCAACTGTTTTTGTTTTTTTCTCTTTTCTCTTTCTTTTGGCAATCCTTATTCATATATATATTTTTTTCTTTTTTTCTTTTAAACAATGCAGAGTCGAAAATGAATATGTTGAAAATAGCAGCGCTAGAACCATTTCTTGTAATTTTGAACGTCTGATTAATCATGCTGATGAGGATTGTGAAGACGATTGTGAGCTTCCCCCAGAACTAGAAAGCTTAATTGAACAGGAAGCTAAGATAATCAACCCTATCAAGAACCTGTTGAGGTGATCAATTTAGGGACTGAGCATGATAAAAAAGAATTTAAAATTGGTATGTCTATGATAGAAAGTGAGCGAGAAAAGTTGGTTAAACTTTTAATTGATTATGTGGATGTCTTTGCATGGTCATATCAGGATATGCCCGGGTTAGATACTAACATAGTTGAACACAAGCTATCGTTCAAGCCTGAATACACTCCAATTAAACAGAAGTTGAGAAGGATGAGACCTGATATGTCACTTAAAATTAGAGAAGAGGTCAAGAAGCAATTTGATGCTGGTTTCTTAGCAGTAGCAAAATATCCTCAATGGGTGGCTAATATTGTACCAGTTCCAAAGAAAGATGGAAAGGTTCGAATGTGCGTTGATTATCGGGATTTAAATAAAGCTAGTCCTAAAGATGATTTTCCTCTACCTCATATTGATGTCCTAGTGGATAGCACTGCTCAATACTCTCTTTTCTCCTTCATGGATGGTTTCTCAGGGTACAATCAAATCAAGATGGCTCCCGAAGATATGGAAAAAACTACGTTCATCACACAATGGGGGACTTTCTGCTATAAAGTGATGCCATTTGGATTGAAGAATGCCTGGGGCAACCTATCAAAGAGCAATTGTAACCTTGTTTCATGACATGATGCATAAGGAAATAGAGGTTTACGTGGATGATATGATCGCAAAATCTCGAACCAAAGAAGACCATGTTGTTAACCTTCAAAAGTTATTTCAGGGACTAAGGAAGTTCAGACTCCGTTTACACCCTGCTAAATGCACATTTGGTGTAAGATCAGACAAATTACTTGGGTTTATCGTTAGTCAAAAAGGGATAGAGGTGGACCCAGATAAAGTAAGAGAAATACAAGAAATGTCGGCTCCACGCACGGAAAAAGAAGTTTGTGGCTTTTGGGTAGATTGAATTACATTGCGAGGTTTATATCGCATCTCACCGCTACATGTGAACCGATTTTCAAATTGTTGTGCAAAGACCAAAAGGTTGAATGGAATGAAAATTGTCAAAACGCTTTCGAAAAGATTAAGCAGTACTTATCAAAACCTCCCATCCTAGTGCCTCCTGTTCCTGGGAAACCACTTATTATGTACTTAACAGTACTTGACGAGTCAATGGGCTGCGTACTGGGGCAGCATGATGAATCTGGTAGGAAAGAACATGCTATTTATTATTTGAGCAAAAAGTTCACCAGTTGCGAAACAAGATATTCACTGCTTGAACAGACATGTTGCGCATTGGCATGGGCTGCTCGTCGATTGAGGCAATACATGTTATGTCATACAGCTTGGTTGGTGTTTAAAATGGACCCAATTAAGTACATCTTTGAGAAACCTGCTCTTACTAGAAGGATCGCCCGTTAGTAGATGTTATTATCAGAATACGATTTGGTATATGTTACACAATAATCTATCAAAGGAAGCGCACTAGCAGAGTACTTAGCCCAACAACCGGTAGAAGATTATCAATCAATTCAGTGTGAATTCCCCGATGAAGACATAATGACTTTAGTTGAAGAGATTGAATCATCTGATAAAGAAAAATGGAGGTTGGTGTTTGATGGTGCCTCTAATGCGTTAGGGCATGGAATTGGAGCCATTTTGATTTCTCCAGAGAACCAGTTCACTCCATTTACGGCTAGGGTGTGTTTTGATTGTACAAACAATATTGCAGAATATGAAGCATGTGTTATGGGCATTAAAGCAGCTATCGAATCAAATGTAAAATTTCTTGAGGTATATGGAGACTCATTGTTGGTCATCCATCAGACGAAAGGAGAGTGGGAAACGCGAGATTCTTAATTGATTCCGTATCACACTCATATCAAAGAATTGACATAACACTTTGAGAAGATTACTTTTCACCATATCCCTAGAGAAGAAAACCAGTTAGCTGACGCCTTGGCCACTTTGTCGTCAATGTTCAAAATAACCACTAATCAAGACGGACCGGTCATAAAAATTCAACAAAAGGATAAGCCATCGTATTGCTTATCGATAGAAGAAGAGCTTGATAGCAAACCATGGTTTTATGATATCAAATCCTATGTTAAGAATAGGGAATATCCATCAGGTATTTCAGAGAACGACAAGAGGGTTTTGAGGAGGTTGTCAATGAACTTCTTCTTAAATGGTGATGTGCTTTATAAGAGGAATCATGATATGGTTCTCCTCAGATGTGTGGATAAAGCAGAAGCAGAAAAGATCATTCAAGAGGTTCACGAAGGTTCTTTTGGAACTCATGCAAATGGACACGCAATGGAAAGAAAAATCTTGAGGGCTGGCTATTATTGGTTGATTATGGAACCTGATTGCTTTAGTTACGTAAAGAAATGTCATAAATGTCAAATATATGCTGATAAAATACATGTACCACCAACCTCTTTGAATGTTTTAACATCACCATGGCCGTTTTCAATGTGGGGGATGAATGTTATTGGACTCATCGAGCCAAAAGCTTCCAATGGTCACCGGTTTATCTTGGTGGCTATTGATTACTTCACAAAATGGGTTGAAGCCGCTTCTTATGCCAATGTGACGAGAAGTGTGGTTGTCAAATTCATCAAAAGAGAATTGATTTGTCGATATGGCTTACCAAACAAGATAATCACTGATAATGCGACTAATTTGATTAACAAAATGATGACAGAGTTGTGTGATAGTTTCAAAATTCAGCACCATAATTCTTCGCCATATCGTCCGAAAATGAATGGAGCTGTAGAAGCAGCAAATAAGAATATCAAGAAGATCATACAAAAGATGGTGGAGACATATAAGGATTGGCATGAAATGCTTCCCTTTGCATTACATGGCTATAGAACCTCTTTT
>NC_021162.2:7814707-7815293 GCF_000331145.2 Cicer arietinum
GTCATCATGTGGAAACAATATTTGTCTTTATTCATCAATTGAATCTTGGGACGGCGAAGAGCATAAGGATCGGGGAATCAAAGAAAAGAACAAAAATTTATCTGTAATGCATTACACATAAACCATACTGTGGCGTCCGGTTTGTCCGCGAAAAAGGAGTCGCCACCAATTTTATTTTTATTAAAGGAAAAATTGGATAAAACCTAAAATAATATTTTTGAACCAAAAATTTGGATTCAGGAGTCGATTACGAATAGGGAAGTATTATCACCCTACAACGTCCGTTAAAACGGTTACCCTATAATTAATTATATACAAACTATTTATTTATTTATTTATTTATTTATTTTTACCCCAAAAAAAATAATAAAAAATTAAATTATTTACATTAATGAAAGAAGAAAAAAATATTTGTTTTATTAATTTGGTTTGACAAGGGTAAGACCTTGCTCCTACGTATCCCCAGGTGCAATAGGGAAATCAAAACACACATAGTTCTTAGGTAGAAAATATTTATGTGTTGATCGATTTTATTATTATTTTTATTTATATATGTATCAAAAAATAAAAATAAAAATGTAATAAT
>NC_021162.2:7815374-7817761 GCF_000331145.2 Cicer arietinum
AATTTATTTTCTCGGCCTATAAACATCAATTGGTTATATTTTTTTATTATTATTTTTTGTGTTGCGAAGGAAACAATTTTAGGATTAAACGATTCTTTAAAAAGATAAAAGCTTTACACATGAGTTTACTTTTTACAAATAGGAAAAAAATAGAAAGGGAAATAAAATATATAAAAAAAAGATGCAAAAACAAAACAAAAGACTAATAAGCAGAAAATTAGAGAGAAAAAAAATATAAGACAAATGATACCTTACTCCTGAATTGTTGTTTTGCTAGACCGATTGTTTCAAGACCAGATTTTTTCCTTCTCTTTTGCCAACTAATCTCTCTCTTTTTTATGTGCTCTCAATTTGTGTTTTCAATTGTGCTCCCTTTTGTCTTCTTGTGGCCGACTATTTATAGACTTTTGGGTATAGATTTCAAAAGACAAAAGAATAATTGTCAATTGATTACCATTAATCTATTTTTGTTGGTTTCTTTTCTTTTAATTGGCCACAATTATACCGATTCTTATTGCTATTGATTCATTTCTTCGGTTTTCTTTTCTATTCAATTGATCACCATTATTCTGATTTTTATGACCATCAATCAATTTCTTTTCGGCAGTTTTTTTTCATTTATTTTGATCATCATTGCATCGATTTTTATGACCATCAATTCATTTCTTTTCAATTTCCTTTATTTTTATTTCTTATTATTATTTTTATATTTTAGAAAATAGTCTGAACAAGAATTAGAGGCAAACAAGAACCGAAAACACTTGTGATTGTTAAAAGCTTATATCCATAATTATTTATTTTTATTTTTATATTTATTCATATATATTTACATATTTTTTATTATTATTATTTCCCTTTTTAATAAAAAGTAAAAATCGGACAAAATTAGGTGTCAACAGCTGCCCCTCTTTACTTAGAATTTACTTGAGAATCAAAGTAAAAATAAGTAAAGATAACAAATTCTAATTTTGTCCGAAAAATAATTTTTAGAAGAATCCGTTTCGTTTTCCCGACTTCACGATGCGAGTCATTTTCTCTGCTTCGGGTGCGAGTCGTTTTTCCCAGCTTCAACATGTGGGTCGTTTTCTCGACTTCTAGGTGCGAGTCGTTTTCTCGGCTTCAACATGCGGGTCGTTTTCTCGGCTTCTGGGTGCGAGTCGTTTTCCCGGCTTCAACATGAGGGTCGTTTTCTCGGCTTCTGGGTGCGAGTCGTTTTCCCGGCCTCAACATGCAGGTCGTTTTCTCGGCTTCGGGTGCGAGTCGTTTTCCCGACTTCAACATGGGAGTCGTTTTCTCGGCTTTAAATTTACAAAATTTCATGAATGAATGAATGAATGAATGAATGAATATGTCGGTTTTTATTAATATTTTTATTGGACACAACCATTCAAATCATGAATGAGAAAAAATACTTATACTTTTTTTTTAACTGATATCTTTGATCTCTTTTTTTTTTGTCCTCTTCTATTTTTTCTTTTCTTTCATTCTTTCTATTTTCTTTGAAGAAGAAGAATTAATATTGTGATGTGAAGTTGGATCTCATGTTGTTGTTTGCCTTATACTGTAAACAACCTATACTATATCCGATTTTATTGCAATTCACTATATCGGGGTATGGTATATGTTTTACTTTCCAATACTTCTCATGTCATAGTTTCATCCATATTGTCGATTCTATCCTTACGACTATATATTTTTTGTTTTTTATTTTTTTTGTTATTTTTCTTCTTCTCTCAGGCCGCTCTTTCGGGTTTTCAACCCAACAAATATTTTTTGTGTACCCTAATTTTTGCCAAGATCGCCCTTTCAGGTTTTCAACCTAGCGAGTATTCATTACTTAAGTGTGATATTTTTTTACGGCGTCTGAGTTTAAAGGGAGGATTAAATCTTTTATATCCATATTTGTGAGGATAAAAGCCCTACCTAAGAAAGCTTTCTTCACAATGTATGGGCCCTCAAAGTTAGGGGGTCCATTTCTCATGAAAATCCTTTTGAATGGGTAAGATTTTTTTTAGCACCAGGTTTCCTTCCCGGAAATCTCGAGGACGTATTTTTTTATTATACGTTTTTTTTTTCCAGTCTTTTTTGATATAATTGCCCATGGCATAAGGCCGCCAACCTTTTTTCTTCAATTAAATTCAATTGATCGAAACATATTTATACCCATTCCGAATCATCTAGTTTGACTTCCATTAATATTCTTAGCGAGAGGATTTCTACTTCAACGGGTAGCACAACATCAATTGCATATATTAGGGAAAAAGGGGTTGCCCCAATTGAAGTGCGTATCGAGGTGCGATACCCGTGTAGTGGTAACAACAACATCCCATGCCAATCTTTGTATGTTACAACCATTTTCTAAATAACTTTTTTTTAATGTTTTTATG
>NC_021162.2:7818374-7819514 GCF_000331145.2 Cicer arietinum
ACATCGAAGAACCCAACGTCAAATTGTTTTTTTTTTACCTCTTTATTCGCCTTAATTCTTGTTTAATCGAAGAAAAATAGGTTTTAAGGGAAATTTATGCTCCATTATGCTAGTATCCAAACCATACATATTCTGATATGACGAGATAAAAATATCTTTGTATTCCTGTAGAAGTTGGATTAGTTGATGATATACTTATTTCTTTAAGATAGTGTCGACTTTAACTTCCTTTCTATTTTAATCACTTTTATTGGTTCCTTATGGGGCATAATTCCCTTAGCTTCTTGTTTTACCGATTTTAACAATTCTAGGGGAAATTAAAAATCTTCTTCATTATCTTTTATTGCTAGATTAGTAAGCTGGTCAAAGTTATGTGGCTGGATTTTAGTACAATCATCTGTTAATGGATTATTCTCAAATATAGGAATTGCATTGAATACTATAGGCAACTTGATTGTCTCCCCATTCTTGATTTCTGCTTTTGCATTATATGGATGAACCCAATTAGCATCACCGATCGAAAGATCATCTCTAACTATTGCAATATGAGTTTTGTTTGTCTTTGATGCATTTTGGAAACTATGTTGAATGTCACAGATGGGAATCATTTCGGATCTATGATATCAATTTTAAATCCGAGCTAACTTTTTTTTTTTAGCCAATATTTGCTTGTCAACTTTGATTGGTTCGTAATCTAAACCCCTTTTATCTCTATTCTTATGAAGTTTCATTAGTCCTTTGAGAAGTTCTTCATTCCTCCCCAATCCGTATCATGGATGATGCCCTCTACTTAACATGAATCTAACAACCATAATAGTTGCGTTTGATAAATGTGGTTCTATTTTGTCATTTCGATCTAAGCGGTGCCCACGATTTCTAGTGTTTGGAAGGAGTCTCCAGAGCTTACTCTATTATCTCAACGTACAGTGTGGTGGAAAACCTATTCACCAACGAGTCTTCCTCTTCTGACACGATTATCAGCTGGTCATATATCATATGCTTTACCTTTTGATGTAGGGTTGATGGCACCATATCGGTAGAATGGATCCATGGTCTCCTCAATAAGCAGTTATAGGCGGGTATGATATCCATCAAATGAAACGTGATTTCAAAAGTGACCGGACCTATTTGCATTGGGAG
>NC_021162.2:7821717-7824464 GCF_000331145.2 Cicer arietinum
ACATGATGGAAAATGACTTCAAATTTTTAGACATTTGTCTAATATGTACATATAAATGAACATCTTATTATCCCAAATTTTACATTTTTGATTCATCTGGTTGATGATTAGGTCAAATCCCAATATGCTTTCAACATTTCACTTTTGATTTGTAGGCATCTAGAATAGTCATGGTACAAACTTCAAATTCCTCCAAGTGATTGGTATATTCAAAGTACAATTAGATAATGATAAAGATAAAACGACCTTTCTAGGGGATTAACATGATGTTAACTGCATGTCCCAACATATTGAGGTCCATCCAAATAAGGGATTTTATTTTTATCGTTCTCATCCCATTCAGTGGAATTAATAGCATGACTCAAATTATGTAATGAAATCTTAGCAAACTTATTTATAACTGAACTACTTACAAATATGTATGGTACATGGTTAGAATAAGAGAAAGACATATAATGTTGGGTAATAAATGGTTAAATATATGAGGGGTAGAAAAGAAGAGACAACAAAATTCATTTAGTGATATTCATAATATTAAGGAAACAAAAGTGTGTCAATATAATAAAGTATCGTAAGACTTTATATTTATCAATATTATTGGTGTTGTAGAATTAAAATTCACAAGAGAAATTGATAATATCTTCATTGTCGACTTTGCCCCTTGGATAAACTCATTAAATATATGCAATATCATCAATGTCTTCAACATAATGTTTAGTCGAGGTTTTTTTTCAATTGTCCTTAAAGGTTCATACAAGACTTGATATTTTTCTTTAGATTGGTGATTTTTTTTTTCATGACATTAAAGTAATAAGCGATAATGATGAAAGTTCCACATAGACGACCCAACTTCTAGAAGTTCTTCTGTGGTGAAAAGTCAAAAAAGTATGTCCGTGACTTAGAAATAGGGGGTGGAGGATGAAGATGAATCTCATTAGTATCATGTTCAGAAATTGTAGACAAGTTACTTGAGGTAGACCTAGACTAAAGGTAAAAATTGTTGGACTTATGGAAACAAAGGGTAAACATGAGTTCTACGTATTCATCCATGATTCAGATAATCTTGTTAGGATTATTGATGTTCATCCATGATATAGACATATGGTCTTTCAGTTGATCCAGATAGCCTTTGTATGCTTCAATTCATCCATGATTTTATCCCGAGAACATGTTCGGTAAGGGTGCCATGATACTTTTTTCTTTCTTTTTTTTTTTTGTTTTTTTTTTCATTTTTTATTTTTTTTTCTTGAAGGAAAATGTTATGAGAATGTAAGAAAGTGAATGCAATGATTATGCATTTAATTGAAATATTTTATTACCTCCTAATATGCAATCACTTTTTCTAAAAAAAAATGAAGAGAAGAAGAAAAACATGTTGTAAAATAAAATAAAAGATGAAACATGCATGATTATGCAATGCATTATGACAAAAATAAGATATAGCTAGAGTAAGTTTTTTTTTCCATATATACATGTGCCCTACATGGTTTTTTATTGTGAACCTTTATTGTGGGTGGCTCTATAGTTCTAAATCGGTTCCTAGAGCACACAACTCAATTCTAAAATATTAAACCAATTAATAGGTAAACTATTAAAATGGAAATATTTTAGAAAATGTCAACTCTAGGTAAGACTTTCATGACAACCAAACAGGATATACATCCAGAAGATTATCATTACACAGTCTCTAACTTATCTTAGGTTTGCACTCAGCCCGGGTATAGAGCCAACTCATAAGTGTGTGAGTCGTGTTAGGATAGTGTATAGAAAAAAAAAAAAAAAAAATAAAAATCGTTATGATAGGAGTTTGATAAAATATAGAATAAAGATATACAAACAAGAACCAGTCCCAACGAAAAAGCAGAAAAAATGGGATTGGTAAGTAATACTACCCCTAGACTTCCTAATATAAGACCCGATCCCAGAAAGACTAAAAGAAAATCGTGTAGCGTTTCAGGTAGGATAGTGTATAGAAAAAAAAAAAAAAAAAAAAAAATCGTTATAATAAAAATAAATTAACAAGACACATATAATTATATTCACAATATAAGAAAATAAATAAAACAAATAAAACAATAGGGGTAATATAAACAAAATAATAAATAATTATATACAATTAATTAAATTGGGCTTGACTCTAAAAAATCCCCAGTGGAGTCGCCAGCTATGGCGTACGGTTTGTCCGCGAAAAAGGAGTCGCCACCAATTTTATTTTTATTAAAGGAAAAATTGGATAAAACCTAAAATGATATTTTTGAACAAAAAATTTGGATTCAGGAGTCGATTACGAGTAGGGAATTATTAACACCCTACGACGTCCGTTAAAACGGTTACCCTATAATTAATTATATACAAACTATTTATTATTAAATTATTTACATTAATGAAAGAAGAAAAAAATATTTGTTTTATTAATTTGGTTTGACAAGGGTAAGACCTTGCTCCTACGTATCCCCAGGTGCAATAGGGAAATCAAAACACACGTAGTTCTTAGGTAGAAAATATTTATGTGTTGATCGATTTTATTATTATTTTTATTTATATATGTATCAAAAAATAAAAATTTAATAATAGTAATAATGATGATAATAATAATATTTATTAATGGATTATATCTTCTACATCTGTTTTAAAGTAAAGGAAAAAAAACGTAATATGGCGGTATGTGAACGAGACAGATGGACACGACGGTGAAATAATCTGTTAAATTATTTGCTCGTACGTTGTCGGATATGTCGCGACACAAA
>NC_021162.2:7825738-7826854 GCF_000331145.2 Cicer arietinum
TTCACATATAATTATATATTTATTATTATTATTATTATTATTATTATTATTATTATTATTATTATTATTATTTCCTTTTTAATAAAAAGTAAAAATCGGACAAAATTAGGTGTCAACAGCTACCCCTCTTTACTTAGAATTTACTTGAGAATCAAAGTAAAAATAAGTAAAGATAACAAATTCTAATTTTGTCCGAAAAATAATTTTTAGAAGAATTCGTTTCGTTTTCCCAACTTCACGATGCGAGTCATTTTCTCGGCTTCGGGTGCGAGTCGTTTTTCCCAGCTTCAACATGTGGGTCGTTTTCTCGGCTTCTAGGTGCGAGTCGTTTTCCCAGCTTCAACATGCGGGTCGTTTTCTCGGCTTCGGGTGCGAGTCGTTTTCCCGGCTTCAACATGCGGGTCGTTTTCTCGGCTTCGGGTGCGAGTCGTTTTCCCAACTTCAACATGCGAGTCATTTTCTCGGCTTCTGGGTGCGAGTCGTTTTCCCGACTTCAACATGCAGGTCGTTTTCTCGGCTTCTGGGTGCGAGTCGTTTTCCCGGCTTCAACATGCGTGTCGTTTTATTGGCTTCGGGTGCGAGTCGTTTTCCCGGCTTCCACATGCGGGTCGTTTTCTCGGCTTCTGGGTGCGAGTCGTTTTCCCGGCTTCAACATGCGAGACGTTTTCTCGGCTTCGGGTGCGAGTCATTTTCCCGGCATCAACATGCGGGTCGTATTCTCGGCTTCTGGGTGCGAGTCGTTTTCCCGGCTTCAACATGCGGGTCATTTTCTCGGCTTCGGGTGTGAGTCGTTTTCTCGGCTTCGGGTGCGAGTCGTTTTCCCGGCTTCAACATGCGGGTCGTTTTCTCGGCTTCGGGTGCGAGTCGTTTTCCCGGCTTCATCATGCGAGTCGTTTTCTCGGCTTTAAATTTACAAAATTTCATGAATGAATGAATGGATATGTCGGTTTTTATTAATATTTTTGTTGGTATTTACGACTTCGAAATAATCGGAATGTATCAGTTCTTTAAGAAATTAAATCAATTTCATACACACAGCGGAATTTAAATTGCGGCATACAAGATTAGCAAGTTCAAGTAGATTGATAGGAGATTAACCAAGATGCATGCAAGTCA
>NC_021162.2:7826899-7838444 GCF_000331145.2 Cicer arietinum
ATATTGCAAGATAGAAAATTAAAGGAGTTAAGGGTTAGAGAAGATTGCACCAAGGATTTATACTGGTTCAGTTGTCCACTTGACAACCTACATCCAGTCCTGAAAATCCAAACTGATTTCAGATTTTCTTCTCCAATAGAAAGAATCAATTACAGATTGTCCAGTTTCATCCCCGAAACCTATTTATCTTAATGATCTCTTTCCTATTGATCACCCTCTGATCCTTGTAGATACTCAGCAATCTAACACAGAATCAAAGTACGACTCTTTCTTGTTGAGCACTCTCACCCAAGAAAGTAGCCACCAGTTTCAAGCTGGCTTTTCTCGCTTTCGTTTCTTTTCAAAGTATTATTACAAACAGAATAAAGGAAGAACAAAAAGTAGTCTTCAATCTTGGTCAATGTGACTTCTCACGATTCTGGATATTCAAGGATTGTTCATGAGAACCCTTGTCTTTCAAGATCACTTTTCCAGCTCTCTTATTGATTGTTGATAATCTCTTTGGCTGTGATCTGAAAAAGCAATCTCAGTGTATTAACCAAGTGTTATTGAGAGTTCTTTTGTATATCAAGAATATTCAAAGTGTTTATCAGATTGTTATTGAAAGAATGATTGAAGACAGTTTATATAGTTTCTGAAAAACATATTAATCAATCGATTCACCAATCGATTTCTTAAAGTGATAAAACCAGTCTAATCGATTTGCCAATCGATTATCGTGTGTCTTGTTTTTCTTGAATCTTGAAACTATATAAGCCAATCGATTTACCAATCGATTCTTTAAACAACATTTTTCAGTAATTATGTTAAGACTGATATGCATCGATTTCGTAATCGATTGCAGATGTTATGTTCAAACTGAAACACATATCAATCGATTTCGTAATCGATTTATTAAGTCTTCATAATCGATTAACAAATACTTAAAATCGATTTGGTCACAAGCTCAGAGTACACTGGGTTTTCAAAAGTTCTGTCAATCGATTTGCCAATCGATTGAGTTTAAGTCAGTGACTCAGCTATTTTGATACTAATCGACGTGCCAATCGATTTGTATGTATTTGTCTGAAAACGTTCTTACCTGGGATTTAGTTCAATCGATTTCCCAATCGATTGCAACCAAACTTAACTTGATTGAAATTTCACACAATAGATTGTCCAATCGATTGTGTTTGTCACAGGGAAAGTTATTTTGCAAAGATATTTAAGCAATCGATTTGCCAATCGATTACCCTCAAAACTGAGATGTCACTGTGACTTGTCCAATCTCGATGTGCCAATCGATTTGTGTGTATTTGCCTGAAAAGTTCTTACCTGGCGTTTAGTTCAATCGATTGCAACCAAACTTAACTTGATTGAAATTTCACACAATAGATTGTCCAATCGATTGTGTTTGTCACAGGGAAAGTTATTTTGCAAAGATATTTAAGCAATCGATTTGCCAATCGATTACCCTAAAAACTGGGGTGTCATTGTGACTTGTACAATCGATTTCCCAATCGATTTATTTCAATCAGGTTTATTTGTGAAATGTATAATCGATTTGTCAATCGATTACCCTCAAAACTGGGGTGCTACTGACTTGTGCAATTTTCATTTCTAATTTAGTCAGTCGATTGCCCAATCGATTATACCAACACAAACAGTTGTGTTTCCTTACACCCTTGTTATGAAATCGATTTCCCAATCGATTTACTTCAGTCAAAAATCAACTTTTGTTGATTTCTTGTGTTCCAAGCAATATGTTCCAAGTGTGTAGGATTGGATTGTTGTTCCTGAAATCTTGCTCAATTCAAATATTAGATTTATCATGTGGTGTATGAACATTGTATGTTTGTTAATTATGTCAAAATTAGGATTCAAAGGACTAAAGTCCAACAATTTTTATTGGACACGACCATTCAAATCATGAATGAGAAAAAATACTTATACTTTTTTTTAACGTGATATCTTTGATTTCTTTTTTTTTTTTGTCCTCTATTATTTTTTCTTTTCTTTCGTTCTTTCTATTTTCTTTGAAGAAGAAGAATTAATATTGTGATGTGAAGTTGGATCTCATGTTGTTGTTTGCCTTATATTGTAAACAACCTATACTATATCCGATTTCATTGCAATTCATTATATCGAGGTATGGTATATGTTTTACTTTCCAATACTTCTCACGCCATTGTTTGATCCATATTGTCGATTCTATCCTTGCGACTATATATTTTTTGTTTTTTATTTTTTTTTTGTTATTTTTCTTCTTCTCTCAGACCGCTCTTTCGGGTTTTCAACCCAACAAATATTTTTTGTGTACCCTAATTTTTGCCAAGGTCGCCCTTTCAGGTTTTCAACCTAACGAGTATTCATTACTTAAGTGTGATATTTTTTTACGGCGTATGAGTTTAAAGGGAGGATTAAATCTTTTATATCCATATTTGTGAGGATAAAAGCCCTACCTAAGAAAGCTTTCTTCACAACGTATGGGCCCTCATAGTTAGGGGGTCCATTTCTCATGAAAATCCTTTTGAACGGGTAAGATTTTTTTTAGCACCAGGTCTCCTTCTCGGAATTCTCGAGGACGTATTTTTTTATTATATGTTTTTTTTTCAATCTTTTCTGATATAATTGCCCATGGCATAAGGCCGCCAACCTTTTTTCTTCAATTAAATTCAATTGATCGAAACACCTACCTAAGAAAGCTTTCTTCACGACGTATGAGCCCTCATAGTTAGGGGGTCAATTTCTCATGAAAATCCTTTTGAATGGGTAAGATTTTTTTCCAGTCTTTTCTGATATAATTGCCCATGGCATAAGGCCGCCAACCTTTTTTCTTCAATTAAATTCAATTGATCGAAACATATTTATACCCATTCTGAATCCTCTAGTTTGACTTCCATTAATATTCTTAGCGAGAGGATTTCTACTTCAACGGGTAGCACAACATCAATTGCATATATTAGGGAAAAAAGGGGTTGCCCCAATTGAAGTGCGTATCGAGGTGCGATACCCGTGTAGTGGTAACAACAACATCCCATGCCAAAAGACAAAAGAATAATTGTCAATTGATTACCATTAATCTATTTTTGTTGGTTTCTTTTCTTTTAATTGGCCACAATTATACCGATTCTTATTGCTATTGATTCATTTCTTCAGTTTTCTTTTCTATTCAATTGATCACCATTATTCTGATTTTTATGACCATCAATCAATTTATTTTTGGTTTTTTTTCATTTATTTTGATCATCATTGCATTGATTTTTATGACCATCAATTTATTTCTTTTCAATTTTTCATTTATTTTGATCATCATTGCATCGATTTTTATGACCATCAATTCATTTCTTTTCAATTTCCTTTATTTTTATTTCTTATTATTATTTTTATATTAGACGATCACTTTCATTTCTATAGATCTACGCATCGGTAAACAATCAGAAGACGATCATTTTTAATTTCTATAGATCCACACATCAGTAACCAATCTGAAGACGATCACTTTCATTTCTATAGATCTACGCATCGGTAAACAATCAGAAGACGATCATTTTTAATTTCTATAGATCCACACATCAGTAACCAATCTGAAGACGATCACTTTCATTTCTATAGATCTACGCATCGGTAAACAATCAGAAGACGATCATTTTTAATTTCTATAGATCCACACATCAGTAACCAATCTGAAGACGATCACTTTCATTTCTGTCGATCTACACATCGGTAACCAATCCGAAGACGATCATTTTTAATTTCTATAGATCCACACATCGGTAACCAATCCGAAGACGATCATTGTTAATTTCTATAGATTCACACATCGGTAACCAATCTGAAGACGATCATTTTTAATTTCTATAGATCCACACATCAGTAACCAATCTGAAGACGATCACTTTCATTTCTATAGATCTACGCATCGGTAAACAATCAGAAGACGATCATTTTTAATTTCTATAGATCCACACATCGGTAACCAATCCGAAGATGATCATTTTTAATTTCAATAGATCCACACATCGGTAACCAATCCGAAGACGATCATTTTTTTTTCTCTATAGATCCACACATCGGTAACCAATCCGAAGACGATCACTTTCATTTCTATAGATCTATGCATCGGCAACCAATCCGAAGATGATCACCTTCATTTCTGTCGATCTACGCATTGGTAACCAATCTGAAGACGATCATCTTTATTTATGTCAATCTACGTATCGATAATTAATCCGAATCTAAATTTTTTTTGCATCATTCTCGCTTTAACATTTCAAATGCACTTTAATACATGTGTTTGTTATTGGACAAAATTTAGGTCCTTATATTTACTTATCTTTTACCTGATAACATGAAAACGAATACCATTGTTATTCATATTTTCATATTTTTCAAGTAAAATATAATTAAATAGGGGTAGTTGTAGCACCCTAATTTTGTCCAATTTATTTAAAAATAAAATCAAAAAGGAAATATATATTAAAAAGGGAAATAAAATAATTACAATAAATATTTTCATTATGTCTCATAAATTTACATTTTCAAATCTAATTAGAGTTTTAAAACCAAATCAAATTACAAACCAAGAATAAAGCCAAATTAAATTACAATAAAAATTAAATCAGATCAAGCCAGCTGTTTCCAGTTTTGCCTGTGTTTTGTTCTCTATTGTTGCTTTTGTTCACTGCCAAACCCTGTCATGTTGATGATGACTGTCATTGTACACACTATGCAGAACAAAGAGACAAATTTTTGAGTTTGAAAAAGAAACTAAAAGATAAGCTCAGCAAGTCAACAGATCAAAACAAATAATCTAAAATTATGAAGGCATCAGAGGTGCAGAAAAATGCAGGTTATGAGCAAAGAGATTAAAACATCAAACAAGGTTTTAGAAAGCTCAAACTCAAACAATGGCACAGACCAGAAAACAACTAAACATATAAAAAACTCTATAAAAACACCTTATGAAATTTTAAAAAGGGGATTGGAGATTAACATTATTGAGATAAAAAAAAACGCATAGAAAAAAGAGGGGGAGAGTTTTGTTTTTTGGAGAAGATCAGTAAAACAATTTAGTTTGAATGTTTTTGAAACATGAGATGATTAATAGAAGAATATACTAATCCAAAACAAGAGCAAATACTCATCAGGAAAGCAAAGTATTACACTGAAACAAATATCAAATTTGTGTGTGAAAACGAAAAAGAATAGAGAAAAAGAAAAAACCAAACCTTCGTACTGTCACCCACCTTCGTCGGAACGACAATCGTGCCTTTTGAAGCGGCCGCACCCTCCTCCTTGATCTCTTCTCCTTCTCGTGGCTTCATCTTGGTATCTTTCCGTCTCTTTCTCTTTCTCTTTTCCTTTTCTTTCTTTCGTTGCTTTCATTTTCTCTCCATTCGTGTTTTCTGCAAACACCAACAGAGCGGCTGCTCTTTCTCTTGTCAAGTGTGCATCTAGGGTTTTTTAGGGTTACATGTTTTTTCTGTTATCCCGAACAATGATAAGTTGGTCCCAAACAAAAACAAAAACAAAAAGCAAACCTATTTGTTTCAGAGTTCAGCCCATTTAATTTCTTTTTATAATTTAAAAATTAAATTGTTTCATAAACAAAAATCAAATTTCATAAAAAAATATAAATAAATATTTTTATTAAAGATTAATTAGATGCGACGTCTTTTTAATCTTTGAGTTGTTAGGACACAAGTGGTACAACTTGATAGCTCTAAAACTTTCTTTTTATTTTATTTATTTATTATTTTTTAATAAATTAATATAAAATAGACTTATAAATTTATTTAATTAGATATGTTATTTTTTTTGTTTTTTTTTTTTTTTTTTTTTTTTTTTTTTTTTTTTTTTTTTTTGAATTATTAGGACACAAGTTGCGACAACTTGGCGGTTCTAAATCTCATATTCATAGATAAATTAATAATTTAAAATTTATAAACAAATTAATAATTAAAAACTATTTTTAAGGGTTATTTAAAAATAACATCTTTTAATCAACGAGTAGCATAACACAATTTATACAACTTGATAATTATAAAAACTTATGTTTATAAATAAATAAATATAAATTTAACTTTTTTAAATTTGATTATTTAGACGTGAATTTTTTTATTTGAGTTGTTAAGACACAAGTTGTACTACTTGGTAGTTTTGAAACACAATAATAATATAAAATATTTTTAAAAGGATTGAATTAGATGTGACATCTTCTTTACTTCTTAAATTTTGAGACACAAGTTGTACAACTTGATCGTCCTAAAACTCATATTTTAAAATATTTACTCAAATCAAACTCTTTTATTTTCCTATTTTGTCAAAACATCTTTTATAACAAAACAAATTTCTTTAAAAAGAATCAAGGCATATGTATTTTTTTTTTATCAAGAACTACGTAGCTTTGATTTCTCCATCGCACCGGGAGATACGTAGGAGCAAGATCACATTCTTGTCAAGCACATAAATAAAAAAATTCGAGAAACACTCGAAATTTTAGGCCGCGACAGCTGGCGACTCCATTGGGGACATTTTAGAGAGTCAGGCCTAATAAATTAATTGTGCATAATTCTTAACTTTTTTTTTATTATTTTTGTTTGTTTTTTATTTTCTTTTATTTATTTTTATAATAAATTAGTTGATATTATAATATTTTTTAAGCTTGTAGATCATTTTTATTTATTTATTTATTCATGTATTTATTTATTTATTTATCTATTTATCTATTTATCTATTTTTTTATTTTTTTATTATTTATTATATGTTTTATTATCATTATGGGGTTATTGAATCATACTTATTCTACACCTTACACTTTTATTAACACACACACTTATGAGTGGAACCTTACACGCGGGTTTGAACAAAATTTAAGTTTAGTTTCGAGGTTGTGTAGTGGTAGCCTTCTGGATGAACATCTTGTTTGGTTAGCATGAAAATCTCACCTAGAGTTTGATCTTATTGAGGGCATTGTCACTCCAAATAGCATGTGAATAATTAATACATCTAGATGATTTTATATCATTAAATCGTATGTCACATCATTTAAAAATATGTCAAATTATCATTTTTTTAGTTCAAAAATATGAAAGAGATGTCAAAATTATCGATTTTTAAAATAGATAGACCAATTCGGTAAATTGGTCAAAATAGATGGACAAAAACTATAATTAAGCCTATTAATTTACAGTGGCATTTTAGTATTAATATTAAAAAGAATGCTATACAGGAGACTAAATTCGATCAGGGGATTCTCACTTCTTCAGACCTAAGATGTGTGATTGTTGTTAACAATGAAAAGAGGAAGAAAGAGGAAGAAGAGAAACAACCACTCTAGGGTTTCATAATATAGAATAAACCAAAACTTGAGTTAATAGGGTTACAATGAGTATATATATAAAAGAATAGAATTCTCTAAAATACCCTTACTACTAATATACAATAATATTATCTAACATCTCCCATCAAACTCACGATGCATTAACATAGAGCATTGAGAGTTTGTCAACTAAAAAATGGAAACGTTTAATGGAATGCATCTTTGTAAACAAATCAGCAATCTGTAAAGAAGAAGAAACAAACGGTAGAGTAATGGTTCCATGTTGAAGATGATGACGAGTAAGATGACAATCAATCTCAATGTGTTTGGTGCGTTCATGAAAGACCGAGTTGTGAGCAATTTGAATAGCACTCTTGTTATCGCAGTGCATTAGAGTTGGCTCAGAAAGAGAGATACCCATATCAGACAAAAGCCAACACAACCAAATTATTTCAGCGGTAGTGGATGCCATAGCACGATACTCAACTTCTGTAGAGGAGCGAGAGACAATGTCTTGTTTCTTACTCTTCCAAGAAATAAGAGAGTCTCCAAGAAAGATACAGAACCCTGTGGTGGATTTACGATCTGTGATGTCACCAGCCCAATCAACATCATAATAAGCTCGTACCTCTAATGAGGATGACGATGGAAAGAGAAGACTTTGAAATTGAGTTCCTCAAAGATAACGAAGAATCCGAATAACTGTTGTCCAATATACTGTAGTGGGAGAGACAACTGACTAACAACATGAACAACATAAGCAATGTCGGGTCTGGTAATCGTAAGATACACTAAGCTGTCAACCAAAGTACGATACAAAGTGGAATCTGGTAAAGGAACACCATCCGAGGGAACATATTTCATATTCAACTCAAGAGGAGTATCTGCTGCTCTAGTATCAAAAAGACGAGCCTGATCAAGAATGTTGGCAACGTACTTGGATTGAGAAAGAAGGTAGCCTCTAGGAGAGTAGGCAACTTCAATCCCCAAAAAATAGCGAATAGTTCCTAAGTCCTTCATCTCAAACTGTTTGGCTAACTGCAATTTCAACTCATTGATTCCACTAACATCATCACCTGTAATAATCATATCATCAACATATAGAGAAAGTATAATGCGACCATAAGTGGTGGACCTTATAAATAATGTAGAATCATGTTCACTAGAGCGGAAACCAAGAGAAGTGATCACAATAGAGAATTTCTCAAACCAAGCTCAAGGAGCCTGTTTAAGACCATATAGAGCCTTTTTTAACTTACATACTTCCCCTTGATTATGAGAAACTCCTTGCGGAGGGACCATATAGAATTCTTCATGAAGCTCACCATTTAAAAAAGCATTTTTGACATCCATTTGAGAAATATGCCATTGACAAATAGATGCAACTGCAATAAGAGTACGAATAGTGGTCATCTTGACTACAGGAGCAAAAGTTTCTTCATATTCCATAACATATTGTTAAGAGAAACCCTTAGCAACAAGACGTGCTTTGTAGCGTTCAACTGACCCATCAGACTTAGTTTTGATCTTGTATACCCAACGAGACCCAATAGCACATTTTCCATGAGGAAGAGGTACTAATTCCCAAGTATTGGTTTTGTGCAATGCAGAAAGTTCTTCTGCCATAACCTGCTGCCAAAGAGGATCAAGAACAGCCTCTTTATAGGAAGAGGGCTCAGACAAACTGTGAATAGAGGTTAAGAAAGAAACAAATGAGGTTGAGTAAGCGGAATAGACAAAATCGGGTAACTGAGTAGACTTACGTTGATGAGAGGGGTAACGAGGAGGATCAACAATCGCAGGAGGTGGTTGAACAACTGGGGGGCAAGAGGGATGTCATCATGTGGAGTATTAGTATTTGTCCTGCAATTCTCAACATTATAATCACCAGAAGCATAATCATTAGGACCAAACGGATCAATATGGGTTAGTTCAGAACTCTTAGTAATCTGAGAATCAGAGGAAATAGAGTAAAAAGGGATGTGCTCAAGAAAAACAACATTACGAGATACATAAAGTTTTCCTACATGAGGATCATAACAACGATAACCTTTTTTACCATCCCCATAACCAAGAAAAACACACAACGCTGAACGAGAAGACAACTTACTATGCTCTACTTGAAGGTTTAGCAAGTTTACAACAACAACAATTTTAAGATATCACAGGTTTGTAACTTTCCTAAGGCTCCAGTAGAAGCCAAATATTTTAATCTAGAAGCAGAAACATGTCCAAGGCGAGAATGCCATAGATAAAAACTAGAAGATAAGGAATTCAAGCGAAAACTAGATAATAAGTTAGCAGTAGTTGTGGAGGTTGCAGTATATGGGAGTCGCAGGTCATCCAAAACATAAAGTCCCTCTTGTCTATGACCTGTCCCAATCAGCCTCCCGGAATGTGGATCCTACACGCAACAAGAAGTGGAAGAAAACATAACTGAATAACCAAGATCACATATTTTACTAACAGAAGCAAGACTCAAAGTAAGATTGGGAATATAATAAACATCAGAAAGAGACATGTTAGATGTGGAGACAGAACCAATGCCTGCTAGTGGCATAGGAGTGCCATCAGCAGTCATAACCGACACATACGAGACAGGTTTCACAGACACAAAAGATTTATCATCGTATGTCATATGATGAGATGCTCCTGAATCAATAACCCATATGGAAGGAGATATATCTGACATACCAGAGGAGTTCAACCCTTTAGAAGAGGTGGTAGACATGGCATGTGATTGAGTGGCAAGAAGTTTTTTTGAAGTTGTTCTGCAATATCAGATATTTGGGAAGCAGTCTCAGATGAGTATACAGAACCAGAACTAGAGCCAATGGTAGAAGGAGCAGAAGCAACAACATTGGACGATGACCCCCTAAAATTCTTCTTATTTGTTCTCCCCAATTTTGGACAATGTGCTTTCCAATGTACTTGAAGAGAATCATCTTTAGCATCAGCCATAACAAATAATGATAGGAAAATACGACAAATACAATCAGTGAGACAAATTAAATTAGGGATAATATGGTGTTGTGCGAGCCTGATTTCTCCCCCCTACAGACGTCGTTTCGCCGATCCGACCGTTGAAGACGAAGACCTGAATGTTGCGAACCTGCTGTCCAAAAATCAGCTCGATCCAACGGTTAATGAATGCGCAATCGATGTTTGTGTGAGTCTGATTTAACAAAATCGGGAATAGGGTTACTCTTCTCTTTTCTCTTTTGGCGGTTGTCTTTCCTATCAAAATAATCTCTCTTCTTTATAGTAGATCACAAAATCAACCAAAGTTCTTTCATACCATGTTAACAATGAAAAGAGGAAGAAAGAGGAAGAAGAGAAACAATCACTCTAGGGTTTCATAACATAGAATAAACCAAAACTTGAGTTAATAGGGTTGCAATGAATATATATATATATAAAAGAATAGAATTATCTAAAATACCCTTACTACTAATATATAATAATATTATCTAACAATTATAATCACTAGATTATTTAATAAAAACAATATTTTTGTTTATAATTGTAAATTGGATAATCTAAAATTGATAATTTAAACTGAATTTAATTAGATGAAATCATATTATTTTAAATGACAGATCCAAATCAAATAATTATTTGAAATCTTTGAATCAACCACAATACAAATTCAAACTATATCTTCTCAATTAGATGAGGGAGAAACAAAATTGATTAACGTTATTTATTTTAAAAACTACATTACTTGTTATCAAAAGAAGTGTATAATATTTCATTCATAATAATTTGTTGGTTACATATCAGTATAATAAAAATATAGGCAATTGCTAAAGATGTGATTAAAACTGATTCATTTGTTTTTGTATCCTAAGGAACTCAAAAGGAGTGTTTATAAAATGGGATGAAAAAATTTTGTTTACAATCAAATGTTATAGCACCTAAATATGAGACATTTTTTATATTTTTATAAAATTAATCCACTATATTTTTAGAATTATTCTCAAAATCAACATTGAAAATTTTAAAGGTGGTACACTCAACTTAGAGCACTCAACACATAATAGAGGGAAAGAAAATTGAAAACTACTTATCATTTTGTAAACTTAGAAGACAAATTATCTTACGTTAACAATTTCGATGAATGACTAAACAATCGCAATTTCAATGAAGAAAATAAACTACAAATATCCACGCTGTGCACGTTTTAAGTATACTGTAATTTTTATGTGCTCACTATTATAATATAAAAGCGGGGATCCCCCC
>NC_021162.2:7838462-7853858 GCF_000331145.2 Cicer arietinum
CCCCCCTCTCTCTCTATATATAAAATATATATTATTATTTTGATTCATGTGCTCATATATATTATTATGAATTATGTGTTAGGTTTGTAGAATAAACCTTGTTGAGTTAGGTGGAAGATGCGATAGGTATATACTGTGAGAAAGGTTTTGCCTACGAGAGAATAACTGTGAGAAAGGTCTTACCTACGAGAGAATAAAATTATAAACAATAATTAATAAAATTTATTTAAAAATAAATTTTTAGAAAATATATAAATAGATAAGTTTTAATATTAGAGAAATAATTAAATTTGGAGCATACAATTATATGTATAGATGATTGTGACTAAAAATTGAATCACTTTTTTCTAATCATTTATGGATTGATAAATAACTAAAATTAATTTATCTCATGCTTATTCATTATAAAAAAAATATCTCATTTGTTCGTAAGATCTAGTTCAATAGACATATAAAGTAATATTAGGTTGAACGTCATGCTCCAGTTTTGCAGGGAAAAAAATCATTGATATGTTAGAGATGTATATATGGCAAATTCTATAATAGAATGTACTGATAAGTGATTCAACGTGAATTAGTGTATAAAAATTATTCAAAATTTAAGGATGATATCCTCTTAGTATAAATTAACAGTTTTTCTTGTCTTTATGTTTGAGACATTGAATATTGATTTCGGTTCAATAAATTGAATTTTGAAAAATATATTTGTTTTCTTTTATTTTTATCGAATTAATATCAATCAAATCATTGTCTTAAATATAAAAACTAAAAGACAAGTTAATTTAAGTTCATCGATTATCGTTAAAATTTCACGTAAACTTTGTAATATCCGGTATATATATAAATAACCTATTCTTCATTAATTACCTCAAACCAACTCCATCATAGCTTTGGATCCTTGGTGTTAAACTTCCACTTTCTTTTCTCCTCCTCCTCATTCATCAAAAGTAAAGATGATGAAGAACTTAACAAAAGTTGTCACCACTGCAATTGACTCCTCCATTCCAATAATAACCAACACTCCATTCTCACCACACTCTCCATTGCAAGACGTTTCTCAAATGATTTCCTCAAACACTTCCAACATCATCACTTCACTAAAAAATTCTAATAATCCTTTAAAAACTATGATCAACACCTTATCTTCAAACCCTTTATCTACACTCACAAAAATCACAAACTCCTTATTGAATCGCCACATACTATTTATTATCTTCTTGATCATTACCCCTTTATTGCTTTTCCTTTTCACAACTATTCTAGTTCTTGTTGGCATAGTCATGTTGCTTTTGATGCCATTGATCAGCATAACTAGTCCCATATGGATACCAACTGCCACACTTTTCTTACTCGTCACGGTTGAGTTTTTGTCTGTGTGCGGATTCGTTATTGTTATGGTGGTTACCCTTTTTTCGGCTTACCGCAGCTGGTTTTATATTGCGACCCGCAACCTATTGCCTATTGGAGCCGCAGTATTGTAAATTTTAAAGTCTCTTCAACAGTATTGCGGTCGCAATTTAAGGCACATCAACTAAATGCATTTGTCGTATTTTTCTACAATATATTTACAATTGCAACTGCAATTTAAAATTATGTCGTAGTACATCCAACTCGACCTGCTGAAGCAAGTGAGAAGGATCTGAATCACCAGTTCGGAAAAGAAAAAGAAAAATTTAACCATGAATATCATACAATTTCGTGGGTGTTTTGTGGGGTTTGAATTAGTTTTGAAGAAAATTGAGAAGTTATTTAATTCAAAGATTAAAAAATCGTGTAATTCGGTTTGGTATTACATTGTTCCTCAGAAAAATATAATTTTTCTACCGATGCACAATTATATATTTATGTTATGTCAAATAACTTATTATAGACTAAAAGTTAACATTACACAATAACAAATGTGAATTGTGTTTGAAACATATATAGATTACATTAAACTGATTAATATTATTAGAAATTAAAAAATAATAATTAATGGATTAATGCAATATCTCATATAAAAAAAAAAGTTTAAATGTATTTTTGGTCTTTTATTTTGTCCAGAATAAATTTTTAGATATTTTATTTTTAAAATCTATTTTTAGTCGCCTTATTTGACTAATTCTTATAATTTTTTTGTCATCCACTATTTTTGATAATGTGATATTTAGATGACATTTGTAAGTTGGATAAAATATTTGTAAGGTGACATTTTTATTTATATATATTAAAATATTAAACATCAATTTATTAAATTTATATATTAAAATATGGTATTTTCAAATATATCCTTATTTCTATTAATTCATCTTAAAATGTGAAAACTTAACATTAAATACATTTATACATAATGAACAATTCTATAATAATTACACACAAAATATACACATTAATTATATAACTCACTTTTTTTTAATATATATGAAAAACTCAATAGATGTTTATCCTCAAGGCCTAACACAAACAAGTGTTGATGTTGTTAGAATGATTACAATGACCTACATTCGAACTTGGAAATCGCAGTTTTGTGCAAGTTTCTTCACCATTTCATCTACAGACAAAAATAAATAAATAAATAAATGGAGGACGTATTGCTATGATATAGATACTCTTAAGATAAGCTGGAATAGTGTGGGGGAAAAAAGATAGACTAGGATTTGTATCTTAGAAGTATTAAAATTATATTATTATTATTATTATTATTATTATTATTATTATTATTATTATTATTATTATTATTATGATCATCATCATCATCATCATCAACATCATCGTCATCATCATCTAGAGCATGAGAGCAATAACAAACTATCTATCTTACATAATCAGTATAGGACTAACCACTTACATCACGGTAGTCAAAATCATGATTTGAATTATAAAATCGCACGATTTAGCAATTATGCCTTCCCTCAATGATTAAGAATACAACCGATGTCATTTTTTGGTGGAATTGTGTGGAATTGCAATTTTTAACTGTCAAATCACATTATCCCTATTATTTTCTTTGATTATGTGATTCTAGTTTGGGAAAAAAGACAATACATTTGGCATTTTATCAGCTGGGGAAGAAGGGCAGTGTATTAGGGTTTGTGTTGCACTGTCCTAACTGTCGCGGCCTAAAATTTTGAGTGTTTCTCGAATTCAATGGAGTCGCCACCAAAATTTATTTTTAAATAGGGAAAATATTGGGAAACCCTTAAAAAAATAAAAATAAAAGAAAATGGTCTTTGAAACCAAATTTTGAGTTCGGGAGTCAATTATGCGTAGGAAAGGTATTAGCACCCTACGACATCCGTTAAAAACGGTTACCTATAATTAATTGTGCAAGATTAATTTTAACTTAAGTATATTTATTTTTCTTTATTATTAAATATGAATAGCAATTATTACTACTTTTTTAAAATATGGTTTTGAAATAAATATGTACTTAACAAATGAAGGACAAAAGAATAAATTTTTATTTATGTGCTTGACAAGAATGTGATCTTGCTCCTACGTATCTCCCAGTGCGATGGAGAAATCAAAGCTACGTAGTTCTTAGTTAAAAAACAAAACAGATGTGTTGAGTGTGTTTTAAAGAAAATTTGTTTTGTGATAAAAAATATTTTGACAAAATAGAAAAATAAAAGAGTTTGATTTGAAATAAATACGAGTTTTAAGACGATCAAGTTGTACAACTCGTGTCCTAAAACTCAAGAAATAAAGAAGATGTCACATCTAATTTAATCCTCTAATTTTTTATTATTCTCGATTTTTAAATTGAGTTTCAAAACTACCAAGTAGTACAACTTGTGTTTTAACAACTCAGAGATAAAAAAAGAGTTACATCTAATAAATAAGTCGATTTTAGATTATTTCATTAAAATAAATAAATGAATGAATAAATAAATAAAATAAAATAAAATAAAGAGAATTTTAGAACTATCAAGTTGTACTACTTGTGTTATCACCGCTCAGAGATTAAAAAGATGTCACATCTTTTTAACCATTTAAAAAAAATTGTATAGTTATTAAAAAAAAGAATTTTAAATATATTAAATTATCATAAAATATATATATAATGTATTTAAAAGTAATACTTTTTGTTATATATTTTTTAAAAAAATAAATAAATCATTTAATAACCAAAACAAATTGAGCAACATGTGAAAGGTTTAAAATAGCACAGACTAGCTTGCACATTGCAGGACCTTTTCAAAATAGCATAGCCATGCATACTATCATAGCTTAATGGCTTTAGTCTAAACAGCTGTACACAGGTAAGCATAAGCATGCTTTCAAAAACAACCCATTCGTTTCAAAGTAAACCAAAACAAAACAAAGTATCATTTCAATACAAAAACAGCATTATCACAAAACAAAAGCAAACCTGTTCAAATCTTCAATAAATCCGAAAAGAAGAAGAAGAAAGCGGTGTACGGTTGACGGCGGTTAGCGGTAGTTACCGGCAGAAATGACGGTGATTTCGATTTTGCTCTCCTTTTCTATTCTTTGTATTTCTAAATATATATAATTTTTTAGGATGAAGTTGAGTTGTTGCTTCTTTTATGCTTAACTATTTTTGCTTCAGAATCTCTCTTTTAAAAAAAGAAATGTTTCTTCTCTTTTTTTCAAAAAAACAAATAAAACCCTCTTCTTTTGATGTGTTTTTCTTTAGTAGAGTTAATCTTCGATCCTCCTTTATAAACAAAATGGGGATGTATTTATAGAGTTTTTTTATTTGTTTAGTTGCTTTCTTTGCCTGCCTTGGTCCTTCTCTATCAATTTCTTGTTTGACGTTTTGATTTCTTTGCTCATCATCTGCATTTTCCTGCACCTCTGATGCCTTCATGGTTTTAGCTTATTTGTTCTGATCTGTTCATTGCTGAGCTTTTATTTGTCTTTTAGTTTCTTTTTTTTAACTCAAAAATTTGTCTCTTTGTTAACTATAATGTGTACAATGGCTGATTTTAAAAAAATTATGTTTTTATGTTTCTCAAATTAGTTAAAACAGGAACAGATGTACCAATAAGCATGGCTTGTGCATCAATGGCAGTCATCATCAACATAGCAGGGTTTGGCAGTGAACAAAGTCAACATAGCATGGCTTGATCTGATTTTATTTTTATTGTAATTTATTTTTGGCTTTATTCTTAGTTTGTAATTTGATTTGGTTTTAAAAACTCTAATTAGATGAAATTGTAAATTTATGATACATAATAAAAATATTTATTGTAATTATTTTTATTTCCTTTTTTAAATACATATTTCCTTTTTTATATTTGTTTTCAAAATGGACAAAATTAGGGTACTACACTAACCAATGTTGTAAAAACCATATTAGAACAACCGGTTCAACCAGATATATCGTGAACCAAAAGTCGTACCGGTTTGGTTCAACTTTAAGAACCGGTAGTCAATAAGAATCGGATAAACTTGAATAAATTGGTTCGAACCATACTTTAAACCAAACCAGAGACAATTTTTTAAAACAGTCAGGTTGCCTGTCCTTTGCGTTTTTACACTACAAAAGTAATTTAAAATTTTTTTCATTTTATTTTTTCTCCCTTCTTGTCCCCATAATTTCCCCTTTGAAAGTTCTATAGTTCGATCATCACTTCTCTATTTTTCACAAAATTTAAAATTAGAGAAAACAAAATTTTCCATAATCTATTTCCTTTTTTTGTTGTTGTGACTCAATAAAATAATAATGTCAAACACACATATACTCATAGATGGAGGTTGAAGAAAAAGAAAAGAGTTGCTTGTAGGCATAGGAAAAGGGTGGATGATTTTTTCTGCTCCACTCTGCACCCAATTAATCGGGGAAAATCTGCACCCGTCCCCACAACAAAGTTTGAGTTTCTTCGCCCACATCCGCACTCATTCATATATATATGTATAGGGAGCGTATCCGGTGAGAAATGAGAAATATTAATAATAATCATTGGATTTAATTAACGCATAAGATTAATTTACTCACTAAAGATGTTATGTGATTGTATCTTCATCCAATTACTCTTGGATACTATATGATATAATATTCTGAATTTATTTTCTTTTTATTCTTGTAATAATTCAAATTAAAAACTCCTTAATGTTGTATCCAAAAAATAAAACTTCTTGCAATAGTTGTGAGATAGAATTATTTAAGGATTTTATTTTTATTTATATATTTTTTTTACTCGAGAATTTTAATTTTACTAAACATGTGTTTTTATTGTTTATCAAAATAAAAAACTACTCTTCAATCATCGTTTTTTGTTAATAAAAATAATTCTGAACAAGTTTTGTATTTCCAAAAAATCCCTTGAAAAATAATTTTCAAAAATTAATATAGAACTTGTAAAAATCGAATTTTGAATATCATAATTCAAACTACTCACACCCACGGTTTTACTACAATAAACAAATTAATGAATTTATTAATAAAATTGTTTATACAATAGTTAATTCTAAATTAATAATGCTTAAATAAATAAATAAGTTATTACATTATGTGTCATCATCATCTCTCTCTCTCTCTCTCTCCCTCTCTCTCTCTCTCTCTCTCTCTCTCTCTCTCTCTCTCTCTCTCTCTCTCTCTCTCTCTCTCTCTCTCTTCCGGTACATGAGGTTTTTACTCGAAAACACAAAACAAGATTTCTAGTACACACTATTTTTTTCTTTTTTCTTTTTTTAATTTTTTAAATTTTATAAATGTTAACACATATGGATAAACCGCGACTATTATTGGATAAAACTTGTGTCGATGCTACAAACATTTTTGACACATATCAGGTATGAATAATAATAATTAATATTAATATTGTAAAAATATATACAATATATATTATGGTGATTAATTAGAATTTATTTTATATTTTATTTCTAATATTTGATACAAAGGATGCTGTTGTGAATTGGGGTAAAGAAATCGGTATAAAAAAATAAAGTAACTGTTATCATTAGAAGATCAGATATAGAGACAAGAGAGAAATGGAGGAGAAGTAAATTAATATTAGGTTGTGACAAAGGAGGAAAATACAAGTCTATTGATAGTTTAACTCGAAGTTCAACAAAAAAGTGTGGTTGTCCTTTCAAGCTTCAGATCAAACCCATTAAAAGATGGTTCAGGATGGACAATTAAAGTAAGTTGTGGAGTTCACAACCATGAATTACCTGATACTTTGGAGGGGCACATGCATTTGTTGGACACTTAGATTAAGAACAAAAAAAACATGTTCATAACTTAACAAAATATAATGTTGCACCAAGACACATATTACTCTCATTGCAAGACCGAGATAAGAACAATGTTACTAAGATCTCACAAATATATAAATAGAGGAGTATGATTCGATTGCAGGTGAGAGGTAATAGAACAGAGATGCAACATTTATTCAAGTTTATTGAAGATACAAAATATGTGTGTTGGATTAGAAAGCGTGAAGACTCAAATGTTATGAGAGATATTTTTTGGGCGCACCCAGATTCAGTGAAGTTGTTGAATTTGTTTCCGATTGTGTTGATTATGGACATTATGTATTGCAGTGATGAAAAAGAGTATATCATGCGCTTGCACATGTTTGAGCAGCCATGTGTCGATAATAAAGTGTTTGTTGACTATGTGAAAGAAACTTGATTGATTCCTCATAAGAAAAGATTTGTTGAAGCATGGACAAATCGAGTGATGCTTTTGGGGAACACAACGACTAACAAGTATGTCATGTGAATCTAAAACTTCGATTTTGTAATTTTATTATATATTGTTGAATTGTTCAATGGTGACAATTTACATGTAATGATAGGGTTGAGTCAGCTCATTGGAAATTGAAGTTAATGTTGGAACACAATATGGGTGGCATGTGTAAATGTTGGGAGGCTATGAACAACATAATAAGGTTGCAATATAAAAAAAATCAAGGGCTCATTTCAGAAATGTTTCTATGATGAAGAGCATGAACACATAAATCCATTTTATCAAAGATTAAATACATTTGTATCATGAGAATCTCAAAGACGTATTGCTGAAGAATACAAGAAAGTTGAGTGGATGGGTACAGACAAATCTGTATGTGGGTGCTCTCTCAAAAGGACATACGAGTTACCTTGTGCTTGTGAATTGACACAATATAAATTGATGGTTGAACCAATTCCTCTAGATTATGTGCATATTCAATGGAGAAAATTAAGCATGGAATGTGAACTCACCCAAGACACAGAAGATGGATCAGAGTTGAATATGTCTACTGAGATGAATGTCTTATGGAAACACTTTTGATCACTTGGTGTTATAGGAAAATGAGTGTTGAAGAGTAAGGTGTGCGAACTTGCTTTTCCAACTGCAAGTTCAATGTGTCCACCACCTTAAAAAGTTAAAACCAAAGGACAGGTGAAGAAGAGAAAGTGTAAGAATCTGGATGGATATGATGTATATTGAGACCCTTCTTACTTTGAGTATGTTAATGCAACATATTGTGAAGATCCTGGTTCCCAACCATCTTAGTAATCAAAGAAGAGACATTATCTTTCATCAAAAAAACAACCTTATCAATCATCGCAATCTTCAAAGCATTTGTTCAAGAGACAATTTCCTGATGTTATTCAGTCATACATTAATGACATATTTGATGTGGTAGCCAATTGAAATTCAGGTTTTCGCGTTATTGCATTATTTCTTGGACACGTTGAGGAGTCTTGGTCTTTGGTCCGTAATAGTTTGGACCATGAGATTGCTTTTCATATAACTCCATATGATAGATTGTTCCCAAGATGCATTAGTGAAGTAAGAGATTCGTTGAAGATAACAAGCTTAGGTCTTCAATCCATAGATAAAAAGATGTACATACCTGATATAGGTTACATGATAGCGACAGTATATAATATTATTATCATCATGTTTGTTCAAACATTTTCTATGACTTTCTTTCCTATGAAGGATTCACATTCAGGATCGACCAAAAATTGTCGTATGATATGTATTGGTTTTGTTGATGGAAATCACTAGGTTCCAGTAAAATTATCTTATTTTCTTCTGTATTAATTTTTTTTAAATCAAATTAATTTTTAAAATAATCAAATGATCTTATTTTGCTGTTAAAGATGAAATATGGATTTCCAATGCCATACATTGCACCAAGTTGAAAGCAATATCGCAACGATGAAGCAACTTCTTGGGCGATAGAATATATAGGGCATCTACAACACTGAGGGTATTTATTAGACCGTTTTGCACGTGTTACACAAAATCCACTTAAAAAATATGTAGATGCAATGTCATTAGATGAAGCTTAATACAAAATCACTTGTTATTAGTTAATTTTAATTTATTGTCGCTATATTTCATCTTGTATTTTATTTATTTTATTTTCTTTATATTTTGTTATAGTTCATCACAAATAATATAAAGTAAACGACATAACAATAATATCAAACATAGATCGATATAAAAATAAACTCACATTAAAATTCACAAGCACAATGTTTATAAAAGTAACTACTAACTATTTTGACAACGTGTATGGTTGCAAGATTACATGCCATATCTCTTCAGGAGGCACCCCTAATAAAGTAATGACAAGATTACATGTTATTACTGTATCTAGGTCAGCTAGTGGAGTGTAGAACTCACCCTTAATAGGAATGCCTAACAAATTGGCAACATCGTCCAAAGTAACCGTCATCTCACCAAATGGCATGTGAAATGACGAAATCTCTAGGTGCCATTTTTCCACAAACAATTTTTACCATTGGTCGCTCCAGCAAACAAATAAAATGTATGATATTAAAATTAAAACTAAATAGCACCCGTGATTCTTTAACTTAATTTTAGTTAACGTTTTAGTTGTTATACTCTATTTTTCCGATTTGGTCTTTTATTTTAATTTTAAGTGACAATTTGATTTTTTATGTTTTAAAATGTCAACAATGTTATCCTTTTTACACACAAAAATCATCAAAATTTTAAAACAAAACACATAAAATTAGTTATATTCTTCAATATAATACAAATTTCATCAAATTTGTAACTCAAATCTATAAATAAACTCATATTTTTATTCTTATTTGATTTTGTTAGAGATGAAAATATGAGTTTATTTAAATATTAAAGTTATGAATTTGATGAAATTTGCATTATATTGAGGATGATAATTAATTTTCTGGGTTTTGTTTGAAATTTTTGAATTATTGCAAAAAAAAAAAAAAGGATAACGTTGTTGACATTTTAAAACATAAAAGATCAAATTGTCATATAAAATTAAAATAAAGGACCAAATTGGGAAAATAAAAAGATAAAAGACTAAAAAGTTAACTGGAATTAAGTTAATGGACCACAAATGTTATTTAGCCTAAAATTAAATATAAAACATAAATAATAATTAACTTAAATATTTTTAATGCACCATAAATAATAATTAATTTAAATATTTTTAATACACCTTAAATAATAATAAATTTAAATACTTTTAATACACCATAAATAATAATTAATTTAAATATTTTTAATACACCATAAATAATGATTAATTTAACTTACTTGATCAAACTAGAGTCTCACAGACACGTGATTCCCGTATCGAGTAAGGACTGACAGTTCATACGGTCCTCCGGGATATCGTGTCAGCTCACCCTCATCCTCCTGTTATAAAGGTCCCTCCTCCTGTACAGTTACCTTCTCATGCTCCTCATGTATCTGATCCTCCTCGTGTACCGTCTGATCCTCCTCGTGTATCGTCTGATCCTCCTTAGGGATATATGAGTCTGCTCTCCCAGGTCATCATCTTTCAATATAATCTATCGTCTTGTACGAGATGTTGTCAGTCGAACCCTTTCCTTAGCAGCATCCATAGACGATGAAGATTCAATGTCGCGTATTCTTCATACAACTTTTCCGTCTCTACCTCTCGCCCTACCCACTGAAAAAAGTTAGTTAAAATCAAATGAACTAAATAAATAGTAATGGAATAAAAATTAAAACAAAAAAATTAATATAAAAAATATTATAGAAAAATCAAACAACTACTGAAAAATTTGTTGATGAAGTTTTCCGGTAGTTTCCGAAAATTTTACAATGAAGTTTGTCTGTAGTGCAATTTTTCTGGAAAAAATAAAATAAGTTTTTTGGTAGTTCCGGAAAACTTCAAAAAAGATTTCTGGAAATGATGTTTTATACCAGAAAACTTTTTTCAAGTTTTTTGAAGTTGAAGTTGTGTACTGAGAAACTTGAAAAAAGTTTTTCAAAAAAAAAAAAAAGAAGTTTTTGTTTCAGAAATGTTGAAATAAAAAAATTGTCACTTTTAATATATATGTGGGTACTTTATTGTTTTGTTTTATATGTTAGGGGTATATAGATAAATGAGGGGGTACACGATAAAATTTTCAAAAAGAGATTACGGCTGTTTTGGTTTTACTCATGCATAGGTTTAGAAATTTGGGTTAAGTAGTGGACTTTATTGACCAAATGGGTTATGCAGTGGACTTGGGCCAATGGATTTTTTTACGGAAATGGACCAACAAAATCAAAGAATGTGAAATAGAACATTTAAATGGGGAGGAATCTACCTCTCATCCCTTACTTTCACCTCCCATCTTTCCAAAGTACATAAAAATACTATTTTATTTTATTTTTACTTTCTACTACTTGATGGTTAAATTTAAATAAAAAAATTAAAAGTATTTCGAAACTTTGGATAAATATTAAACTCCCGAAATTCATTTTTTGCAACAATTTAAAAAAATTCGAAACACTTTAGATGAATGCGAAATTTCTAAAATACAATTTTTAAAAAAAAAATTCAAAAAATTCAAAACTTTGGATGAATGTAAAACTTTTAAAAATGCAATTTTTCCAATTATTTAAATAAAATTCCAAACATTGTATGAATGCGAAACTTCCGAAATGAAATTCTTCCAAAAAATTTAAAAAAAAAAATCGAAACTTTGGATAAATGTGAAACTTTCGAAATGCAACTTTTTCAAAAGTTTAAAAAAATTCAAAACTTTATATGTAGACGAAACTTCCGAAATTCAATTATCCAATTTTTTTTTTTAAATTGAAATCATCGAAATGTTAATAATTTATAAAAATCTAACTATTAAGTAGTAGATGGTAAAATGATAATTTTTATGTGTTATGGAGAGTGAGAGTTAAAGGTCATGAGGTGGAAAGTAGATTTCTCGAGAATGAACATTAAAAAACTCCTACAAGTGCATTGTGGTGAAAATCAATTAGCATGTAATTTTAATTTAATTAAAAAATTCAAATACATTTATATATATCATATAAAAAATAAAATTAAACTATGTTAGTTTATATTTATATTTTATTTTTATTTATTCATTATCCCATTTCTCTTACAATTTTATAATTTTTTAATAAGAAATAAATTAAATACGAACCTTTTCATAAAAATTTAAAACTTTTTAACAATAAATGAATTAAATATGAATTTTTTTATCGTCAAAAACATTAAAAATATATATATTTAATACATCTATGGTTAAAAAGTTTTAAATTTTTGTGAGAAAATTATATATAATATTCTAAATATACCTATAAAAAACTATTAAAATTTTGAATGATACACATAAATCAACTTAAAAGTAGAGACAAAAAAATTAAATAAAAGTTTTTTTTGGAAACTGAAAGCTGAAGAAATAATTTATATGGAGTAAAAACATTAAAATTTTATAGATATTAAAATCTTATTTAATTCTTTAATTAATAGATACCAAAACACCAAATAACTTTAAATTGGTGTTGCATGACAAACTATAAAACAAAATGTAGTTCGAATTCAAAATTTGCTTCGTTTGAGAGATATTTGTCCATTAGAATGAAAACTGTTTAAAAGAAAGAAAAAAAAATCTCTTAAATAAGATACAAAATAGAGTGATATATAAGGAATAGGAGAATCCTACATCTTTGTATGTAGCGGCACATAAAAAGAAGGTAATATCTATGTTTGACTTAATGAAATTTGACTCACAGCAATGTTTAAAACATCCTTTGAACAAGTAAAATAGTATTTTATGTGAGGTTAATGAACTCTATAGAAATATTAAAAAGGAAAATAGTCTTTTGTGTGACGGTTAATAAACTTTAGAAAAACTATTTAAAACATTGCAACTTCAAGCTTACTAACCAATTTGAGGAAGCAGAGAGAGAGAGAGAGAAATTCGACAAAAGGATGGGAAACATTAGGGATGGGGTTCAATGGACTATTGTGAGTCCAAGGAAGAGAAAAGGCAAGCAACCAGTACAAGTCGGACTAGACGGTGACAGAGGGTACAATGGCAGTAGATTTAATTCATTTTACAGACATCGAGTTGAAGATGATTTTCATAGGAACAAAAACAATGAAAACATCAAGGGAGAGACAAAATCAATATCAGTTTATGTTACTAATTTTCCCGCATAAGCTACTTTGAAGGATATGAAGGAAGGGATAAAACCGTGTGGTATATTGGTCGATTTTTTTCTTACAAATCGATTAAACTTTAAGGGATAGAGATTCGGATTTGCTAGGTTAGTGAAGGTGAAGGACGTTGGAAAACTTGTCAAAGCTATTCGAAATGTATGGTTCGGTTCTTTTAAATTGTGGGCGAATGAAGCACGTTTTGATAGGGAGCGGGAGGCAAGAAGGACTGGTGGAGGCACGAACGTACTTAATGTTGCTACAACTTTCAGATACGCTAAAGACCAGACATACCAAAGAGCGGGGGAAGCTATGGGAGGTAGAACTACAAACGTCTCATACATAGATATGGTGCGTAAAAACAAAGACCTGATTGGTGTGCGAAGGACACTATAAGTACACATAATCATAACAAAGATTGGTGTGGTATCAAATTTGAAACCAAAAGGAAGGATTTGGAGTGGGCGAAAAGGAAGCGTGTGGAGATTCTCCATGATATGGAAATGGTCTCAGTTGCTCAAAATTTGATAAATGATGCAGGATTCACTTCATTGTGAGTCATACCAATAGAGGGTCACAAAGTATTTATTTACGGTCATGTAACTGTGGATGTGAAGGGGACGATGGAAGAGGGAGATGAATTTTTTAGTGCATTATTTGAATATATTGAGGAATGGACTCTAGAAGCGACATCTTTGGAACGATGTGGGTGGTTCCGATTTTGCAGTGTGCCCATTCATGCATAGAGTATCGATCTCTTTAGGGAATTGTCACGCACGTTGGGTAAATTTGTGAAGGTCGATGAATGCACCAAGAAAAAAAAAAATCATTTAGATTTTGCATGAGTTCTTATTGAGACAACACATTTTGAGTTAAGTAATTGTTTTATTCAAATTAAAATTGATGATAATTTTTTTAAAATTGAAATTGTGGAAGAACCATTCTTCGGTCCAATATTTGATTTTGAGAGGGAGAACGTCGCATGGAGGGTCGATGATTCGGAATCAGATACGAGTTTAGGTCCGAATTCGTTACAGTCGCTAATCATGGGGGGATAATTTGGATCCCAAAAAGTTGGAAAATTTTTATGACTGAAGTTAATGATGGTTTGAATTCGTTAGAGAGAGAAACTGAATTGGACGGTGATGGGGCGCGTAATAAGGATGGTGGGATGGACAATAATTTGGAGTTAATTCCTAATATGGCAAGGAGGAAAAATAGGGGTAGTAACAATTGTCCAAATAATTGTCATTTATTGGAGAGAGAAAATTCAGAAGTTAGGAGTGGGGGAGGTGTCGCGGCCTAAAATTTCGAGTTTTCATCAAATTCAATGGATTCGCCACCAAAATTTATTTTAAAATAGGGAAAATATTGGAAAACCCTTAAAAATGTAAAAATGGTCTTTGAAACCAGATTTTGAGTTCGGGAGTCGATTATGCGTAGGGAAGGTATTAGCACCCTACGACATCCGTTAAAATACGGTTACCTTTAATTAATTGTGCAAAATTATATCAACTTAAATATATTTATTTTTCTTTATTATTAAATATGAATATAAATTGTTTTTTATAAATGTGATTTTTTGAGATAAAAGTGTGTTAAAAAAGAATGGAAAAAAAGTTTTAAGACGATCGAGTTGTACAACTCGTGTCTCAAAACTCAAGGAGTAAAAAGATATCACATCTAATTTAACCTTCTTAAGAATATTTTATTATTTTTAAAATAGAGTTTCAAGACCACTAAGTAGTACAACTTGTGTCTTACCAACTCAAATAAATTGTCACAAAAATAAAATAAAATGATTTTAAATTATTGTTGACACCTAATTTTGTCCGATTTTTACTTTTTATTAAAAAAAGTAAATAATAATAATAATAATAAATATATAAATATATGTGAAGAAATATAAAAATAAATAAATATAATTAGGGATATAAGCTTTTAACAATCACAAGTGTTTTCGGTTCTTGTTTGCCTCTAATTCTTGTTCAGACTATTTTCTAAAATATAAAGATAAATAAGAAATAAAAATAAA
>NC_021162.2:7854611-7857789 GCF_000331145.2 Cicer arietinum
GCCGCCGGATGAAATTCATCCTCGCTCGCCGCACCATATTACTCACTCTCAATCGTGGGTGGCCTTTGTGTCGCGACATATCCGACAACGTACGAGCAAATAATTTAACAGATTATTTCACCGTCGTGTCCATCTGTCTCGTTCACATACCACCACATTACGTTATTTTTTTAAAAAGAAGAATTAATTTTTTTTTCTTTACTTTAAAACAAATATAGAAGATATAATCCATGAATAAATATTATTATTATTATCATCATCATTATTACTATTATTATATTTTTATTTTTATTTTTTGATAAATATATAAATAAAAATAATAATAAAATCGGTCAACACATAAATATTTTCTACCCAAGAACTACGTGTGTTTTGATTTCCTTATTGCACCTGGGGATACGTAGGAGCAAGGTCTTCCCCTTGCCAAACCAAATTAATAAAACAAATATTTTTTTTTCTTTCATCAATGTAAATAATTTAATTTTTTATTATTCTTTTTGGGGTAAAAATAAATAAATAAATAAATAGATAAATAAATAGTTTGTATATAATTAATTATAGGGTAACCGTTTTAACGGACGTTGTAGAGCGATAATACTTCCCTACTCGTAATCGACTCTCGAATCCAAATTTTTTATTCAAAAATATTAAATTTTATCCAATTTTTCCTTTAATAAAAATAAAATTGGTGGCGACTCTTTTTTTCGCCGACAAACCGGACGCGACAATTATCTTATTTATACAAATGAATTTTAGAATCATCAAGTTGTACAGCTTGTGTCCTCACAACTAATAGGTTAAAATGCAATACATCCAATCAACTTTTAAAAAAAATTATTTATACATTTAGCAGATTTAATATTTATTATAAAATTAGTTGAATTTAATATAAAAATAAAAGAAAATGCTAAAAAAACATAAAACTTATAAAAGACCAATGACCTAATTTAATAAAAAATATCAGAAAAGTAATAAATATATAAAAAAATAAATCAACAGGAAAAATAATAAATATATGCCAAAAATATATAAGTAACCTAATTTAATAAATTTAGTCTATTTTAGTAAATTTAATAAATGTATAACCCTAATTTAAAAACTAATCTAATACAGAATAGACTAAAATAAGTGATCAGGATTTGGTCAAGGAAGTTACTAAAAACTAACCTAATTTAATAAATGAAAAGGCAAGGCAAATCATACCCTAAAACAAACATAAGCGCCGCTGAAAGATAAGGAACGCAGAAAAAGGACAGACGCGGCCAAACATGAAAGAAGTAAAAATGAGCCATCTCACATAAGAAAAAAAACACTGAGAGTCAGTGGAAGATTTGATTCTTATGGCCAAGAACGATGGCAGGTTTGTATAGCAACTACATATTTTATTTTCTTGATTAACAACTCAATTGATATACTAATTTCAGTAATGAATACAACTTGTAAAATGAATACAAATATCTTAATCCTTCTTAATCCGTTTGTTTTGTTTTCTCCTATTACCCTGCCTATTTTCTTCCTTTTCTTTTTGAGTGTTTTTCCGTTTTTTTTTCTTTCTTGCTTTTTTCATCAATTTATAGGTAAACCAGTGAATATTTTTATTTATTAGATAAACTCGAGTTCTAGATCTTGTATTGTTTCGCACTAATTTTAGCTGGATTTTACATTGGTTTTGCAACAAATCTTAAGCAATGTACTATTAGGGAAATAATTTTTTCTGTCCTTTATTACACAAATGTTAAAAGTAATTCTAGTATGTTTACAAAATATGTTGATAATATAAATCAGTGTTGATGTGTGCGAAGAAGTGTTGCCAGGTCAAATAGTAAAAATGAAAAAAACAAATCAGTTGTTGCAATTCAATTTTTTTATATTATTTAAAAAATTGGTATATATTTAAGTTTAATGGTAAAATACTAATTTTGATATATTTATAATTATTAACCGCTAATAATAATTTTTAATTATTCGGACAAAATTGAGGTATTACAGTTGCCCCTATTTAATTATATTTTATATTTTACGTGGTAAAAAGATAATTAAATATAAGAACCTAAATTTTGTAAGTGTGAAAGTAAATTAATTTCAAATGTAAGAGAAATAGTAAAATAATTTGACATGTAAAAAAAAGTTAATAATTTGCAAGATAAAAAAAAAATGTAAAATAATGTTGGTGATTGGCAAAAACAAATAAATATAAAAAAATGACTAAGATCAATGGTTTAGGGACGTAAATAAAAAGTATGATCGTCTTCGGTTGGTTACCGATGCGTTGATCGACGTATCACGATCGTCTTCAGTTGGTTACCGATGCGTAGATAAAATGATCGTCACGATCGTCTTCGGTTGGTTACCGGTTGATCGACATAGGTCTTCGGTTGGTTACCGGTTGATCGACATAGATAAAAGGTTGGTAAAATGATCGTCTTTGGATTGGTTACCGATGCGTTAATCGACATAAACAATGTGATATGATTGTATTCGGGTTGGTTACCGATGCGTAGATCGACATAAATAAAATGATGACATAAACAATGCGATCGTCTTCGGATTTATTACTGATGCATAGATCGACATAAATAAAATGACAAACAAGTTTTTAGAAGGTAAAATAAAAGGAGATAAATTTGTTTTTAAAGGAAATATGTATATGGTAATTGCAATGCAAACGTATCATGAATGTGATACAAAAGTTGTTGAGTATAAATAAAAAATATGCACATAAGATATGCATGATTAATTCATTATGCATGACATAAGGAGGTTGTTGAGTATATGTAAAATATGAGTAAAGACACATATATGATGTGTGACTATTTGAAAAAATGTAAGATGCATGCAATTAAGATAAATTCTCTTTTTATTTTATTTTTTGGTTCCCCGATCCTTATGTGACTTCATACAAGATTCAACGAATCAATGAAGATAACAATCGTTCTTTGCATAATGATTCTAATATATCTTGTGTAATCACTTTTTTTTTCTTCGTCTTTTGAGGCCAACAAATTTGCATTGTTTAAAATGTTTACCCTTCATTTTTCTTATACACCCAATATCTCGCGTTCCCGTGTATATATTTTCAAGCGTCAAAATATTTAAGATATTTTTTTTTATATTTTCATATATTTCAAATTCCCATATTTATTATCATAAAATAACATTTTTAAAAAACGTTAGAACA
>NC_021162.2:7858049-7861872 GCF_000331145.2 Cicer arietinum
GTCCACTTTCCCCGAGAATCCTTTTTTATGGGCAATATTTTCTTTAACACTAATTCTCCTTCTCGAAACTCTCGAGGACGGACTTTTTTCTCGTAGGCTTTTTTTAGTCTTTTCTGATAAAGCTGACCATGACACAAAGCTATCATTCTTTTTTCTTCTATGAGATTCAATAGGTCATATCGTGATTGAACCCACTCTGCCTCTTCTAGTTTTGTTTCCATTAGGATTTTGATCGAGGGAATTTCAACTTCGATGGGAAGTACCGAATCCATTCCATACACTAATGAGAAATGAGTTGCCCATGTTGAAGTGCGAACAGAGGTTCTATAGCCATGTAATGCAAAGGGAAGCATTTCATGCCAATCCTTATATGTCACCACCATCTTCTGTATGATCTTCTTGATATTCTTATTTGCTGCTTCTACAGCCCCATTTATTTTCGGACGATATGGAGAAGAATTATGGTGCTGAATTTTGAAACTATCACACAAGTCTTTCATCATTTTGTTATTCAGATTAGTCGCGTTATTAGTGATTATCTTATTTGGCAATCCATATCGACAAATCAGTTCTCTTTTGATGAATCTGACAACCACACTGCTCGCCACATTGGCATAAGAAGCGACTTCAACCCATTTTGTGAAATAATCGATAGCTACTAGGATAAATCGATGTCCATTTGAAGCCTTAGGCTCGATGAGTCCAATAACATCCATTCCCCACATTGAAAATGGCCATGGTGATGTTAAAACATTCAAAGAGGTGGGTGGTACATGTATTTTATCAGCATAGATTTGACATTTCTTTACGTGACTAAAGCAGTCGGATTCCATGGTCAACCAGTAGTAGCCAGCCCTTAAGATTTTTCTTGCCATTGTATGTCCATTTGCACGAGTTTCAAAAGAACCTTCGTGAACCTCTTGGATAATTTTCTCCACTTCTGCTTTATCCACACATCTGAGGAGAACCATATCATGATTTCTCTTATAAAGCACATCGCCATTCAAGAAGAAATTCATTGACAATCTCCTTAAAACCCTTTTGTCGTTCTCTGAAATACCCAATGGATATTCCTTATTCTTAACATATGATTTGATGTCATAAAACCACAACTTGCCATCAAACTCTTCTTCTATTGATAAGCAATATGCAGGTTTATCTCTTTGTTGAATTTTTATGACCGACACGTCGTGATTAGTGGTTATTTTGAACATTGACGACAAAGTGGCCAATGCGTCAGCTAACTGGTTTTCTTCTCGAGGGATATGGTGAAAAGTAATCTTCTCAAAGTGTTCTGTCAATTCTTTGATATGGGTGTGATACGAAATCAATTTGGAATCTCGCGTTTTCGACTCTCTTTTCGTCTGATGGATGACCAACAATTAGTCTCTATATACCTCAAAAAAATTTACATTTGATTCGATAGCTGCTTTAATGCCCATAATACATGCTTCATATTCTACAATATTGTTTGTACAATCAAAACACAACCTAGCCGTAAATGGAGTGAACTGGTTCTCTGGAGAAATTAAAATGGCTCCAATTCCATGCCCTAACGCATTAGAGGCACCATCAAACACCAACCTCCATTTTTCTTTATCAGATGATTCAATCTCTTCAAATAAAGTCAATATGCCTTCATCGGGGAATTGACACTGCATTGATTGATAATCTTCTATTGGTTGTTGGGCCAAATACTCTGCTAGTGCACTTCCTTTGATAGACTTTTGTGTAACATATACAAAGTCGTATTCTGATAACAACATCTGCCAACGAGCAATCCTTCCAGTAAGAGTAGGTTTCTCAAAGATGTACTTAATTGGGTCCATTCTAGACACCAACCAAGTTGTATGACATAACATGTATTGCCTCAACCGACGAGCACCCCATGCCAATGCACAACAACTCGTTCAAGCAGTGAATATCTTGTTTCACAACTCGTTCAAGCATGTTCTTTCCTACCAGATTCATCATGCTGCCCCAGTACACAACCCATTGACTCGTCAAGTACTGTTAAGTACATAATAAGTGGTTTCTCAGGAACAGGAGGCACTAGGATGGGAGGTTTTGATAAATACTGCTTAATCTTTTCGAAAGCTTTTTGACAATTCTCATTCCATTCAACCTTTTGGTCTTTGCGCAACAATTTGAAAATCGGCTCGCATGTAGCGGTGAGATGCGATATAAACCTTGCAATGTAATTCAATCTACCCAAAAAGCCACAAACTTCTTTTTTCGTGCGTGGAGCCGGCATTTTTTGTATTGCTCTTACTTTATCTGGGTCCACTTTTATCCCTTTTTGACTAACGATAAACCCAAGTAATTTGCCTGATCTTACACCAAATGTGCATTTAGCAGGGTTTAAACGGAGTCTGAACTTCCTTAGTCGCTCAAATAACTTTTGAAGATTAACAACATGGTCTTCTTCGGTTCGAGATTTTGCGATCATATCATCCACATAAACCGCTATTTCCTTATGCATCATGTCATGAAACAAGGTTACCATTGCTCTTTGATAGGTTGCCCCAGCATTCTTCAATCCAAATGGCATCACTTTATAGCAGAAAGTCCCCCATTGTGTGATGAATGTAGTTTTCTCCATATCTTCGGGAGCCATCTTGATTTGATTGTACAATGAGAAATCATCCATGAAGGAGAAAAGAGAGTATTGAACAGTGATATCCACTAGGACATCAATATGAGGTAGACGAAAATCATATTTAGGACTAGCTTTATTTAAATCCCGATAATCAACGCACATTCGAACCTTACCATCTTTCTTTGGAACTGGTACAATATTAGCCACCCATTGAGGATATTTTGCTACTGCTAAGAAACCAGCATCAAATTGCTTCTTGACCTCTTCTCTAATTTTAAGTGACATATCAGGTCTCATCCTTCTCAACTTCTGTTTAATTGGAGTGTATTCAGGCTTGAGTGGTAGCTTGTGTTCAACTATGTTAGTATCTAGCCCGGGCATATCCTGATATGACCATGCAAAGACATCCACATAATCAATTAAAAGTTTAACCAACTTTTCTCGCTCACTTTCTTTCATAGACATACCAAATTTAACTTCTTTTTTATCATGCTCAGTCCCTAAATTGATCACCTCAACAGGTTCTTGATAGGGTTGGATTATCTTGGCTTCCTGTTGAATTAAGCTTTCTAGTTCGGGGGGAGGCTCACAATCGTCTTCACAATCCTCATCAGCGTGATTATTTAGACGTTCAAAATTACAAGAAAGGGTTCTAGCGCTGCTATTTTCAACATATTCATTTTCGACTCTGCATTGTTTAAATTAAGAAGAAGAAAAATGAATAAGGATTGCCAAAACAAAGAGAAAAGAGAAAAACAAAACCAATTGGAGAATTCAAAAATGCATTTATTGATAATAAGTACGGAATTGAAATACATATGCCCTAATTAGTTATCCTTATAGCCTTGGGCAGAGCAAAAGGAGTTAAAAATACATAATTACTTTGAACATGAATTAACAAACACGGGAAACTCGATGATCTTCCAATTGTTGAGATTGGTGTTTGGAGGACAAGGGTACACTAGCTTGAGGGTATCATCATCACCATGATCCTCTTCCACAACAGCCACCTGATCAGCATATATTATTCTGGCGCTTTGAAAATTTTGGCGAATGTCACAAATAGGAATCTTCTGTGAATTCTGTATCCAGTTTTCCCAATGAGTCACCTTGTTTTCTCTTTTTTCCTTCGCAACCTTTTCTTCATCAGCTTGAGTAGGTACATATCCCAACCCGTACCTATTGTTCTTTTCTGGTATTTCTATCAACTTCCCCAAATTAACA
>NC_021162.2:7862752-7867824 GCF_000331145.2 Cicer arietinum
AATCCATGGTCTCCCTAAAAGACAATTGTACGCCGGTTTAATATCCATCACTTGGAAGGTTATCCCAAAGATATGGGGTCCAATTTGAATTGGCAGGTCAATCTCACCAACAACTTGTCTTCTAGATCCATCAAACGCTTTCACCACCAAAGCACGAGACTTCAAACAGGCTCCCTCAACAAATAGTTTTGACAGTATTGATTTAGGCATGACATTTAATGATGAACCATTATCTACTAGCACTCGTGCAAGAATATGATCGTGACACCTCACAGAGATATGCAGTGCTTTATTATGCTCTGTCCCTTCAATTGGTAATTAATTATCGCTAAAACTCAAGCAACTACTAGCAGTGATGTTACCGACAACTCCATCAAACTGATTGACAGTGATATCGTGAGTAACGTGGGCTTCATTTAAAACTTTCATCAGTGCTCTTCTATGTGCTTCAGAATTCAATAACAAAGAGAAGACTGATATCTTAGAAGGAGTTTGATTTAGCTGATTCACTACCTTATATTCACTTTGCTTGACAAACTTCAAAAATTCACTAGCTTCTTCTTCAGACACCTTCTTTTTGTTGGTCTCTTGTCCATTTATGGAATGATACATATCTTCTTTCCCTTTTTTTCCATGAACCTCCTTTTTCCTAAGTTGTTCAGGAGTGTATACTCGACCACTCCGAGTCATTCCACCAATCCCTGAGATGTTAGTGACATCAGTTCCTTTAGGTTCACAACCATCACTTGGTTGATGATCTGCCAAGTGGGATGTGACTTCGTATTTCCACAGTACTGCCTTGGTATTTCCATAAGGAAAAGGGGTTGGTGTTAGGACAATTATTGCATTTGGCTTGCTAGGAGTTGACTTAAGATTCTCTTTTTTGTAATGAATTTCCAATGATTTTGGGAAAGATATATTATTTTCAACACACGACCCCATGGTGAATACATGACCATCTATTGCATATTGGTATATCCCATCTTCAATGACATTCACAGAGGCATTCTCGTGGCATGGCAAAGGATTGCTCCCTATGTTGGGATTGTCCTCTATGAAGGTAAGCCATTTTGCATTAATCAATTCTTGCACTTTAGATTTTAGGGATTGACAATCTTCGATGGAATGTCCAACGGCTCCTGCATGATATTCACATTTTGCATTTGGATTATACCATTTTGGAAATGGTGGTTTAAGAGGTTTCATTGGTTTTAAGACTACCATTGAGTTTTGAAGTAAATGGGGCAACAATTGGCTATACGTGACACGAATTGGATCAAAATGAGTTATCCTTTTTTCTCGATTGATAGGTGGTCTGTAGTGATTCGAGATTGGGTATTGATTTTGTGGGGAAAATGCAGTAGGTGGTGGTTGATAAAAAGGTGGTCTTGAAGGGTGATATTGAGGGTATGAAGCTTGTGTGGATGCGGCCACATATAGATAAGGGATGTAAGAGTTTGTGGTATCGGGGGCTGGAAATTTGGGGGTCGATAAGAATTGATGGGTGGAAAATAGGAGACTCTGGGGTTTACCATTACAGTGTTAACGTCTCCTTCTTTCTTTTTTGTTAATGTCGTCTGGGGTCGTTTCACGCTAGTTGATGCACATATGATCTTGCCACTCCTCATCCTACTTTCTATCCTTTCTCCTATCATGACAAGGTCAGAAAAGTTTGATGACATACTCTCAATCATCTTGTCATAAAAAGGTGACTAGAGAGTAATCATAAACATACCAACCATTTCTCTTTCAGATAATGGGGGTTCTACTTGTGAGGCCATTTCCCTCCACCGTCGTCAGTATTCTTTGAAAGCTTCGTTGTCCTTTTTCAATGAATTTTGCAATTGCATCCTATTAGGGGCCATGTCAACGTTGTACCTGTATTGCTTCAAAAAGGCATCAGCTAGGTCCTTCCAGAACGAATTTGATTTCGCTCAAGATGCATATACCAACTTAACGATGCCCCACTCAAACTGTCTAGGAAAAAGTGAATGAGAAGTTTATCGTTATGAGCATGAGATGCCATTTTTGTGCAATACATAGTTAGATGATTTTTAGGACATGTGTTGCCCTTGTATTTTTCAAAGTCATGAACCTTGAATTTGGGAGGGATAGTCACATCAGGAACCAAACACATATAGAAAGCTTCAAGGCCATAAACATTATACCTCTCAATAGCTTTTATTCGCTCTTCCAAGACATGGAATTTTTCCTTTGATTGTGCATCATCCCCAATGTGAGGTTGATGCCAATTTCCATTAGTATCGAAATTGGGTACTTGGGGTGCAATATATGGAATATTTTCTGAGGGTTGAGTGTTTTGGGGTGGCAGATAGCCCAGAGGAGATGGAATTTGTGATTGGTTTGGGTTTTGGGGGTTGACGACTAAAGGTGGAGTATAACCGGGTGGAAGACCGTACATGGGAAATTGCATAGTTGTTGTACAAGGTTGTTGGGTAGTCGGGGTAAAGCCTGGTGGGTGAGAAGGAGTGGTTTGGTGTTCTTCATTTGCAGTCGGAGGATTCTCATCTGTATTCCCCTTCCTTGACAAAGCTTGTATAGCTTCTAAGATTTGATCAACCTTGTCCTTCAATTGGTTGACATCCATTCTCATCACCTTTTGATTTTGCTCAAGTTCTTCCATGATCTTCGAGTTTCCACGAGTCCAATAAGGATGTCGGGGAAACAGCTTTATTGATTTTTTCTGTGTTTTTTTTAAATAAATAAAAATTATGAGTATGTATTAAACATGAATGTAATGAAAATGCAACTATTATTTTATTTTTTACATTTGGATGTTGGGGAATCATAAGTCTTGCACGAATTATTAATGAAAGAAGAATACGGGAATCGATAAACAAAACAACAATTCCTTCATTGATGAGAAAAAATACATTGTATTAAAATTAAAACACTACATCGACTATGGTATTTCAATCATCTTTTTCAAGAGGACAACCAATCTTATCCTCCAATTCTTCTACTAAATGTTTGCAATATTCGACGAACTTGTAGACTTTGATTGGAGTGTTGAGTGGATGCATTACTGCATCAATCTCTCTTAGATGTTTTGGAATTTTTATGATTGCCTGATTAGCTAGCATTGCCAATTTCGAAAAGCAATCTTTCCAATGCTTGCCTTTATCTTCCAATTCTTTATAAATCTCTTGGTTCTTCAATTGCCCAAGCAACACCATGAAACGCTCCTCCCAGTATATGGTTTCATCCTTCAAGTCATTGTAGATATTTTCTTGATAATCAATGTAATTCTTCAACTCACTAGAAGCTTCCATTTCTACTTTTAGTGCATCTTGGTGTTTTGAGAGTAATTCTTCGATTTCTTCCTTCTGTTGCCTCTCATTCCTAACTTGACTCTCATATTTATCTACCATTTCTTTCAGTTGTTTCTTTAAATCTTCAAACTCATTTTTTATGTTCTTCTCAGAGCTTGCTGATTTTGTCCACAATTGCTTCCACATATAGGCTTCTTCAATAGCTGCATTCCTTTCTTGCCTTCGCACATCTAACTCTTCATTTGTGCCTCTTAAACAATCTTGTATGTCAAGTTTATTTCCTTTTTCAATTTTCAACCTTTTGTTGCTTCTTTCGATAAACTGACTTTTACATGTGTTTTCTGATCGTAAGCTCTCATTCTCTTTGGTGACTTTTTCTAACTTCGCATGTAGCTCTTTTTTCTCCTCTTCAGATTTTAGCAATGATGCTTTGAGTTTATCTATCTCTTCATTTGCAACAAGGATAGGTTCAGGCATTTCCTGATCATTTGAGGGTGTACTATGGAAAGGCAGCTTGATTTCTTGGACTCTTTTCTTTATCCATTGTTGATAGGGTTCTTTTGTACTGCAACTTCTACATTCGAGTGTTTTTCCTTTTCTTATGATCAACTCCCAAGCTCGACTTATCCTTCTCAACATTGGTGGATCTACTATACCCGTATTGTGCAAAACAAAAGCCTCCAATGACCTATCATCTGATTTATCCAACATGGGGTAGTCGAGTTGTCTCAGAGCTACCATTGGGTTGTAATTAATACATCATTTCGTTCCCATGAGAGGTACATTTGGAAAATCTCTGCATCGGCATATTACCTCTTCCACCCATTGTTCTCTATAGTACCATGAAATTGTATCTCCAGTAAGACTAGCTATACTTTGAGCCCATTCACGATTACTCTTAACCCCAACATGATACCCTTTCTTGAACATGTGAGACACAAACCAAGTATACATCATTGGAACACAACACAAAATTGTTCCCCCCCTTCTTCTCGTGTCGCATATGCAGAGAGTAGTATACATCAGCAAGAACCGCAAGAACTGGGTTTTGTTTATGTTTGTTTAAAGCTAAGAAGACATTGATGGCAGCAAAATCTACAAAATTATCAAGGTTTGGGAATAAAATAATACCATAGATAATTAGAGCAAAAACATCTATAAAAGCATTCCATTCTTTTTTAGCGGCTAAATCATGGCACTTTTGCTCTAGATATTTTCTTGAAAAACCATGAATGGCTCTTTTTTCCTCTTTTGTACTTGCCAACTCTCTTATGTCGATTTCCAACACCTCAGAAATTGCATCCAAACTCGGTGGTTGCCCAGTATATCGATAAGGATTTCCTTTCTCTAAGGAGTAACCCAATATTCACTCAAATTCCTCTAATGTCGGGGCCAACTGAAAGTCTTGGAAGGTGAAACATCTTAAGAGAGGATCATAATATTGAGGCAATGCCGTGAGGGTCCCTATTTGCCCATTCACTGCCAAGAGATTTAGAATTTTCCCATATTTGTGAAAGAAACTATCACGTTGTATAGTTTTCATTTGATTGCTGATGTCTCTTAAACTCTTCAAATCAGGTTGCTTGAACTTTAAAAGTAAAGTTTTTCTTTTTTCCGATCCCATTGTCCACTTAAATAACACGTGACTTAAAGTTTGTATGATTCCCCAAAAATCCTGAAAATTTATGCAAAATGCTATTATGTTTTATTTTTTCCTTAGAAAGAGAGAAAAAAAATGTCATGAGATATGAATGAAACTAATATATATATATATATATA
>NC_021162.2:7867835-7910368 GCF_000331145.2 Cicer arietinum
AAACTAAGCTTAAGTTTTGTTCAAACCCGGGTAGAAGGTTCCACTCATAAGTGTGTGTCTTAGTAAAAGTGTAGGTGCTAAATAAGCATAATTCAATAACTCCATAATACTAACAAAACATATATACATATAATAAATAAATAAATAACATAAAATAAAATAAAAAATAATCTACTAGCCTAAAATAATATTATAATGTCAACTAATACTTATTAAGAAATAAAAACACATAAAGAAAATGAAAATGAAAAACAAACAAATATAGAAAAAGGTTAAAAAATTATGCACAATTAATTTTTAGGCTTGACTCTCGAAATATCCCAAGGAGAGTCGCCAGCTGTCGCGGCCTAAAATTTCGAGTTTTCATCGAATTTAATGGAGTCGCCACCAAAATTTAATTTAAAATAGGGAAAATATTGGAAAACCCTTAAAAATGTAAAAATGGTCTTTGAAACCAGATTTTGAGTTCGGGAGTCGATTATGCGTAGGGAAGGTATTAGCACCCTACGACATCCGTTAAAACACGGTTACCTTTAATTAATTGTGCAAAATTATATCAACTTAAATATATATTTATTCCTCTTTATTATTAAATATGAATATAAAATGTTTTTATAAATGTGATTTTTGAGATAAAAGTGTGTTAAAAAATAGTAGAACAAAAAAGAAAGTTTTTATTAGTGTGCTTGACAAGAGTGTGATCATGCTTCTACGTATCTCTCGGTGCGATGGAGAAATCAAAGTTACGTAGTTCTTGGTAGAAAATGTGGATGTGTTGATTGCTTTTAAATAAATTGTATTTTGTTATTTAAAAAAAAAAATTGACGAACATAAAAAAAAAAACTTGTTTGATTTGAATAATTATTTTAAAATATGAGTTTTAAGACGATCGAGTTGTACAACTCGTGTCTCAAAACTCAAGGAGTAAAAAGATATCACATCTAATTTAACCTTCTTAAGAATATTTTATTATTTTTAAAATAGAGTTTCAAGACCACTAAGTAGTACAACTTGTGTCTTACCAACTCAAATAAACTGTCACAAAAATAAAATAAAATGATTTTAAATTATCTTATTTATAAAAATGAATTTTAGAACTATCAAGTTGTACAACTTGTGTCCTGACAACTAATAAGTTAAAAGGCAATACATCGAATCAACTTTTAAAAAATTTTATTTATACATTTAGCAGATTTAATATTTATTATAAAATTAGTTGAATTTAATATAAAAATAAGACTTATTTAAAAAAAAAAAATAAAAAGAAAATGCTAAAAAAACATAAAACTTATAAAAGACCAATGACCTAAAAATTCCAAAAAAAAAATTATATATAACCATAAAAAATATCAGAAAAGTAATAAATATATAAAAAATAAATCAACAGGAAAAATAATAAATATATGCCAAAAATATATAACTAACCTAATTTAATAAATTTAGTCTATTTTAGTAAATTTAATAAATATATAACCCTAATTTAAAAACTAACCTAATACAGAATAGATTAAAATAAGTGATCAGGATTTGGTCAAGGAAGTTACTAAAAACTAACCTAATTTAATAAATGAAAAGGCAAGGCAAATCGTACCCTAAAACAAACATAAGCGCCTCTGAAAGAGAAGGAATGCAGAAAAAGGACAGACGCGGCCAAACATGAAAGAAGTAAAAATAAGCCATCTCACAGAAGGAAAAAAAAAACACTGAGAGTCAGTGGAAGATTTGATTCTTATGGCCAACAACGATGGCAGGTTTGTATAGCAACTACATATTTTATTTTCTTGATTAACAACTCAATTGATATACTAATTTCAGTAATGAATACAACTTGTAAAATGAAAACAAATACCTTAATCCTTCTTAATTCTGTTTGTTTTGTTTTCTCCTATTACCCTGCCTATTTTCTTCCTTTTCTTTTTGAGTGCTTTTCCGGTTTTTTTTTCTTTCTTGATTTTTTCATCAATTTATAGGTAAACCAGTGAATGTTTTTTTTATTAGATAAACTTGAGTTCTAGATCTTTCGTACTAATTTTAGCTGGATTTTACATTGGTTTTGCAACAAATCTTAAGCAATGTACTATTAGGGAAATAATTTTTTCTGTCCTTTATTACACAAATGTTAAAAGTAACCTATATTGGTTTCTAGTATATTTACAAAGGATGTTGATAATATAAAGAAAATAAAAGTTGGTTTTTTGGCAGGAGGTTGTGTTGATGTGTGTGAAGAAGGAAGCATAAGAAAGAAGAAGGTGTGTTAGATTTTGAAAGGACTTAGCTGAGGATTGATGGGTTGGCTTACAGCCTATAATGTTGGAATGTGTTGTCAGGTTAAATAGTAAAAATGAAAAAAAACAAATGAGTTGTTGCAATTCAATTTTTTTATATTTTTTTTATATTATTTAAAAAATTGGTATATATTTAAGTTTAATTGTAAAATACTCATTTTGATATATTTCTAATTATTAACCGCTAATAATAATTTTTAATTATTCGAACAAAATTGAGGTATTACAGGAGGCGATTATAAATTTATTGGGAGACATGCAGATTCGTTGATTCAAATTGAGAGTGGCATGGAGCGACCCATTGGACTTGGTCAACATGAACCAATTCCATTTAATGTGGAGAGAGAATTTATTGATTTCCAAATTGATGAAGCAACTCATGAAGGTAGTTTGAGGAAGCAAACTTGTGATATTGGATCGCGAATAGGCGCTAGTAGCGCGGGCCTTATTCATGGTGGGGTGGGCTTAGCAACATGTTAAACATAATGGGGTCTAGAGAGCCTGTTGGAAAGCCATGTAGCATTATATAGAATGAAAGTTCACCGAAAAATGACAATTCGAAAGAGAATTTTCTAAAAAGTCAATATAGAGAATTTTTATCTTTGAAACAAATAGCTAGACTACCAGAGCATCAACCGAGTGAGAGACTTTTGTTCAAGGCTCAACAGAAAAAAGAATAGGAGACAAATAGCTTTGTCCACTTCATTAAATCAAGTAAGTGTTCCTTCTTCGACTAGTTTGGTTGATTCTTTGTCTCGGGCAGATTGAAGGAATTTGGCTTTACTTAATAATGATGCGACAGAGGTGGATAAAGAAGTATTAAGTTTTGTAAAATAAGTCGGGTTAAATCCACAAAAGGAGGAAAATATTATAGTTAAAAAATTAATGGAAATAGAAAAAAGAGATATAGTGAATATTGGAAAAAAATGTTATGGTGATAGTAAGGTTGACAACGAAGATGTTATGTTATTATATTAGAGGCATGGGAGGTGTTGCAAAGAAAAAAGAATTGCAGGGTTTAATAAAAAATAAAAAACTTGATATAGTGTGTGTTCAAGAAATGAAATTGGAAGTTTTGGAGGAAAAGATGTGTCAAAATGTGTGGGGATCAAAAGGGTTTGGATTTTCGTTCAAACCCTCAGTAGGTAGATCCGAAGGTATACTAACTTTGAGGGATAGCTCGCGGGTCGATATGTGGAGTTCTTATATATTAAAGCATGCATTAGTTATGGAGGGGGAATGGAAGGATACTAGAGAAAAAATTTGTGTGGTAAATGTTTATGCACCTTGTGACAGGATTGAGAGGCGAAAACTATGGAATATAATAGGTGAGAAGGTTGAGAACGATGTAGATTGTTGTTGGTGTGTGTGTGGAGATTTTAATGCAATTAGGAAGCAAAATGAAAGGAAAATGAGGAGTGAGTATATCCAAATGGAAGACATTTTACGTTTTTATAATTTTATTGAGGAATCAGAATTTATTGATTTTCCTTTAAATGGTAGAGCTTTTACTTGGTGTCATTTGGATGGATCGGTCATGAGCAGATTAGACTGATTTCTTTTATCAAAGAGGTGGGGTCGTCAATGGCCCAATTGTTCGCAATGGGTGTTGGATAGAGGCTTATCAGATCATTGTCCCTTATTCTTGTGTGATGATTGGGATAATTGGGGACCAAGACCTTTTCGTATGTTGAAGTGTTGGGAGGAATTTGATGGTTATAAGGATTTTGTTAAGGAGGCATGGGATAATTATACGGTGTTGGGTTGGGGGGGCTTCGTACTAAAGCAAAAGTTGAAAAATATCATAAATCGCTTGAGGAGTTGGCATAAGGAACATTGCAGCAACCTATTTGACAAGATAAAGGTGGCTAAAGAGGAGTTAAATAAGTTAGATATTAAAGCAGAATCATGTGTTCTATCAGACTTGGAGATTGAAGAGCGTAGACAATTGTCAGCTAAAATTTATACTGGTCTCGGTTGAATTGTAGTATTCAGTGGCAACGATCGCGAGTGCAATGGTTGAGAGAAGGAGATGCAAACACAAAAAATTTCCATGGTATGGTATCCAATAGAAGGCGTCGTAATTCAATTCTCAGTATTGAGGTTGGGGGTGAGCGTGTCGAAGGGGTGGAGCCAGTGAGAAGTGCAGTGTTTAATCATTTTCAAGGTCATTTTAAATCCACCAGATCCTTCCACATGGGTTTGGATAACATGCAATTTAATTATCTCTCGCTAATGCAAGCTGAAACACTATTAGGTGGATTTAGCGAAGAGGAAGTCAAATAGACGGTGTGGGATTGTGACAGCTACAAAAGTCCAAGTCCGGATGGGGTTCATTTTGGGTTTGTGAAAAAGTTTTGGGAGAACATAAAAGGTGACTTTATGAGATTTCTAGGTGATTTTCATGCGAATGGGAGGTTGGTAAAAGGATCAAATTGCTCATTCATAGTTTTAATTCCAAAAAAAGACAATCTGCAAGTCTTATCTGATTTTAGACCCCTTTTATTAGTGGGGTATATGTATAAAGTTTGGTCAAAAGTGTTGGCGAATAGATTGAGTCAGGTGATTGGTTCTGTAATAGTTGAATCTCAACCAGCGTTTGTTAAAGGCATACAAATTTGGGACAAGATTTTAATTGCAAATGAAGTGGTCGATGAGGCAAAAAAGAAGAAAAAATAGTTAATGTTGTTCAAAGTGGACTTCGAGAAGGCATATGACTCAGTTGAGTGGGATTACCTAGAGCTTGTGATGGCAAAGATGGGTTTTCTAGAGAAATGGCGTAAATGGATTTTAGAATGTGTTGGTTCAGCGTCAGTTTTTATGCTAGTGAATGAGAGTCCTACAAAAGAGTTTGCTATGCGGAGGGGGTTGAGACAAGGTGACCCCTTATCTCCGTTCTTGTTTCTAATAGATGTTGAAGGTCTGAATGCTCTTTTTAGAGCTTATGTGGAAGCCAATCGATTCAAAGGTTTTAAGGTGGGCTCAAATGAGCTTCCAGTCTCTCTATTACAATTTGCAGATGATACGTTGATAATGGGATAGAAGTGTTGGGATAATATTAGAGCAATCAAGGCTAATTTGTTGTGTTTGAGCTTCAATTTGGCCTAAAGGTTAATTTTCATAAAAGTATGTTGGCAGGTGTTAATGTTAACAGTTCATGGCTTCAAACTGCGGCAAAGATTCTTAATTGTAAGATGGGATGTGTCCCATTCAAATATTTGGAGTTGCCTATTGGCAATAATCCCCGACGTAAGGTGTTTTGGAAACATGTTATTGAGAAGATCCGAAATAGGTTGGTTTGGTTGGAATTCTAGAACTTTGTCGATGGGTGGCCGTTTAGTACTCCTCAAAGTTGTCTGATCTGCATTGCCAGTTTATTTTCTTTCCTTTTTCAAAGCTCTTTCAGGTATCATTTATCAACTTGAATCCATTTTTAAATCATTTCTTTGGGGTGGGAATGAGGAAGTGAGTAACGTTCATTGGGTCAATTGGGAGAAGGTGTGTTTGCCTTTAGAGAAGGGTGGATTAGGAGTCCGAGATTTGAAATTTTTTAATAAAGCTCTATTGGGTAAATGGCGTTGGAGGTTAAAAACGGAGTCAAAGGGTCTTTGGGTTAAGGTGTTGATCAATAAACATGGAGTGGAATTTGGGGAATTTAGGGGGGGCAATTCGAGGGGGTCTTTGTGGTGGAAGGATATTTTTGCAGGAAGAGTTGGTATTGAAGAGGAATGTTTTGATAAAATAATTATTTAAAATTATTGGGAATGGGAGTAATACTTTGTTTAGGAAGGATCCATGGTTGGTTGGTGGGGTCTTGCGTGAGAAATTTAGTAGGTCATTTTATTTGTCTTTGCATCAAGAGGAAAATGTGGAGGTTATGGTAGAGATGTTGCGACGGGAGGGTATTCATGGGTGGAGATGGCGGAGGCAGTTGTTTGCGTGGGAGGAGGAATTAGTGGAGCAATGTAGGATTTTATTGGCTAACGTTCATTTGCAAGTTAATGTATCTGATAAGTGGTCATGGAACAATACACAAGGAGTATCATATTCGTTAAAAGAGGCATATTATGTACTACAGAAGGAGTTTTTTGCTAGTATTAACACACCTCTATTTCAAGACCTAGTGTGGCATCCTTTTGTCCAAGCAAAAGTATCATTATTTATGTGGAGGTTGTTTCAAGATAAGTTGCCTACAAAGGAAAATTTGTTTCGTCGAGGAATCATTTCTGTTGAAGATCAACAATGTCTAGCAGGTTGTGGGGAAGTTGAAATAGTCAGTCATTTGTTCTTTGTGTGCCCTCTTTTTGGATCCGTGTGGTATGGTGTTTTGAATTGGTTTGCACTATTTGGTGTATTTCATAAGGATGCAATCAACCACGCTAACCAATTTGATGGCCTTTTCTTATGTGGACGTGTAACGCGTCAAGTAATTAATTTAATTTGGTTTGCGGTGATGTGGGCAATTTGGAAATTAAGAAATGAGGCGATTTTTCGTTCACATGTTTTGAATGCAAATCTTATTATTGAGCATGTCAAACTTTTAGCATGGAGATGGATCAGATTGCATGTAAAAGAATTTTGTTATGGGTATAACCAATGGTGCTCTCAGCCCTTATAGTGCATTGACATCGCTTGTGGTTAATTGTTTTACTTCTTATTTGAGTAATTTAATTTGTATTTATGATCTGTTTTGATCATACAGTAGAAACGTTGTAAAATTTATTTTGTTTTTTCTCTAAGCACTTCTTGTGCTTAGAACATTTCTTGAATATATTTATTTTTGGCTTGTTCAAAAAAAAAAGCTTTAGAAAAATCGAAACTTTTTGTTTTCTTCCAAAATACAATGATTAAAAGTGATTTGTGACATTACATTTCTCGCCAAGTTGACTTTATTCACATCTTTTAGATGAAGAGTAAGGTTCTAAATTAGAACTTGATTAACCATAATCATAAAGCATAGATTGAACATATAAGTCTATAAAAATAAACGTTGATGGTGCTTACACCTATATTGATGGTTGATCAGGAGAATCTTTCGGGATCATAATGTCAAGTTCTAGTGGCGAAGCTTTATTATAGAAATTGGGATGACCAAATTTTAAAAAATTTAATTGATAAATAAAAATATAATATTATATTGTATCTAAGAATTTTCAATATACAAAAATATATTGACAGTCAGATAGAGATTGTGGATCGAACTTTAATTGATATTTTAATAATTAAAAATTAGGTTTTAAAAAATCTAATTTTTTAAAACACTAAAACTTTATACTATTAAAACAAGTTTATTAACTACAAGAATAAATAATTATTAAAATATATTTAAACACAACTCGTTTTTATAAAAAGATAATGATTTGATTTGAATATTAAACAAAATATTTTAAATTATGTGAAGCTATATTCAAATCAATAAAGGTCAATTTTATAAAGGTTGTCAGATAGAGATAATGGATCCAATTTTAGTTGATATTTTTAATAATTAAAATTTAGTTTTAAAAATCTAATTTTTTTCAAACACTAAAATTTTTATACTATTAAAACATATATTTTTTTTAACTACAAGGACAAAAATAATATATAATTATTAAAATACATTTAAATTCAACACATTTTTTTAGATCACAATATTGACATAGTGTAGATAAAAGATAATAGTTTGATTAGAATATTGAATAATTTATTTTAAATTACGTAAAACTATATTCAAATCAATAAAGATCAGATTCACTGGTGTCGATTTTGACTCGAACCCATAAAAAATATCAAACTGACTGAATTAGTTTATGTTAAATTTTTTTACTTTTCGGATCATTTGGTTTTCTTTTATATCTCTAGAAGAAACTCGCAAGTCGCAACCGACTAAGTTAAAACTCAGGTCGAAAAATTTAGTTTACTTTATAATTATATTTATGGTGGAGTTATTTTTCAAATTTTTCTTATAAATTACTCCATCCGATCATTTTTATAAGAGATGTTTATGTAAAAATTTGGTCAACAAAAAGTGATGTATTTGTTTCATAATATGAATCAAATAGTTCAATTTTTGTTAACTAAATTATAAGTCAAATGTCTCTTATAAATTAAAAAAAAATATAAAAAAAAAACAAAGATAGTAGTATTTTGGCTTAATTGCAGTTTTGATCCTCCTATTTTGCTCAATTCACGAAATATGACATGTTTTAAATGATATGACATATGTTACCATGATATGAAATAATGTGGAATGATTAACATCCATGAAATTGCCATAAAATCCTTTAAAAAATTCAATTTCAACCCTCTGAAATTATTCATTCTTGTAATTTAATTAATAACATATAAATATATAATGCATCTAGATGGTTATGTATTGTGAGATTGTACATCACGTCATTTAAAATATATCATATGATAGTTTTTAATTCAAAAATTCAAGAGAGACCAAAACTTTTGAACTTTAAAATAGAAAAACCAATTTCGTGAATTGGAAAAAAATAAGGGGACCAAAAGTGTCAAACCAACATGATTTTGAAAAGTTATAGAGCATAGTTTATGCAAAATCATGTTTGTTGATTGTGGTTTTGCTAATCGCATCACGATACCGAACATGCGTTTAGACAAAAAAATATACTAAATGTCAACGTTGTTTTAATTTAAAAATATAAATAACGATTTTAATCTAAAAAAACATGTCTATTTAAAATTTTAAATTATACTAATTATACTATCAAATTAATAACTTTTATTTATCTAGTGCGAGGCAGGCAAAAGTGAGATTTTAAGCAATTTTTTATTTTTTAAAACTAATAATCTTGGGGTAAGAGGATCAACATAAGCGATCCAATAAGCTTTTAATAACCTATTCTTGAGAATTAAAACCTTTCATTTGATAGTAAAATTAAGGTTAAATTATATATTCTTTTTTTATCTTATTTAATTGTAACATTATGGTCATTTATCTTTACTTTTTTTAAAATTGGTCTTTTATCTCATAAAATCTTTGCAGCGTCTACCTTTTCTAATTTTCCATCCAAAAACTGTTGACGTATAAAAATAGTTGCAATGGTCACTTAGCCAACTAGACTTCATTTTCTTCCTTCTATGAAATAGGTCCTTGTTTACTCTCAAATCATCGACCTTAAAAATTGATTTTATCAAATAATTGCAATGGCGTCAAACCAAGTCAGTTCCTCGAATTCAAGAAGTCATAACAACCCTACCTTCATTCGAGTTTGATGCATGTTGGATTCGGACCACAATGTCATAGTGGTATGAACGTTGTTATTCGAACATTCAACAAAATATGACCAAACAAAGGTAGAAACTTTGTGGTGAGTTTCCATTTTCTACCACATTCATATGTTAAATTATTTAGTTTACATTTTCTATTTCTTAAGTTTTTAATTTTTTACCGTTACAAATTGAATCTTGTTTATTATGAGCTTGCATTGTCTGTTTATTTTTTGCAGTAGTGATGTCGATTGTGGATTCAACTTTTTTTTATTGTGTCTCAACAACAACCTCTACAACAAGTTGTACATACACAATGCTTAGAATGTTTCCAAAACGATATGGAAAATACAACACTTAGAAGGACTATAACGAAGATGCATGAGGATGTTAAATCAACAAATAACAATTTGAAGCTTGTCATTGTTATTTTCTTATTGTTAACTATAATTTTTTTAATGTTGATGTTCATTTTAGGGAGAAAGTTTATCTAATTCTAATTAGTTTAAGTTGTATGTCGTTCAATGTTGATGAATCTAATTTTAGTTTAAGTTTTTAACTTAATGTATTAAGTTTTTATGTAAGTTGTTTATGGCGAATCAATGTTATGTATCATTTGAAGTCAATTTTATGTATTATTTCTAAGTTGATGTTGCTATTTAAATTGAAATCCTTAAATTACTACATCCATAAACATAACCAAATTGTTACCAATCCATACATCTGATAGAACCAAGTTGATTTTCCACTTAGAGTTTTGATGTTAACGAAAGTATTTTATGAGAATAACAAAAGTACTTGATTAAGTATGAAAAAATTGGAAGAAGAAAATTAGAGGAATGTGCCAAAAGAAGAGATCAGAGGATACCACCAAAGGATACCACTAGAGGAAGTAAAAAGGACAGAGGTAACGAAATCAAATTAGTCAACGAAATGAATACTCTGAAAAAGAACGTGCATTTGCTTATGAAGGTTACGCAAATTGCCTAATTTTTTGGTCTGAAGATTGAGTCTGATAACGTGTTTCTACGTTTGTCTCTGAAGACTTAGCGTACTTCTGGAAATTCAAAGTATTTCTACATGCTCTAATGAACAGTATTTCAGCATGCCTCTGATGAATAATATTTCTACATGCCTCTAATGAATAGTATTTATGCATGCTCAGATGAACAATATTTAGTACGCCTTTGATGAATAGTAACTTCAGCATGTCTCTGAAGTCTAAAGTCATTTTTCAAATTTGCCTCTAAAGCTCATGTATTGTTGACTCTATTGATTGCAACATGTTCCAAGAATGTTGCCTCTGAAGTTACAATGACTCTGAAGATTGCAAAACATTCCAAACTGTTGCCTCAGATACACAACACACTTTGAAGTTACACTGACTCTAATAATGAAACAAATGTGAAATTGTTCATGCCACTAATTCTAAGTCACACACATTTACATCTCTCTCTGACTCTGGTTATCAAGCAACACATCATTTGACTCCAAGAATAAAAGTCAATGATTCTTATGGAGAAAAATCAACGACTCTGATGGAAGGTCAAAGACTTTGATATATTGAGCAAAATCGGACTTAGTCGTATTCTTCCATCTAAAAGTCCAAGAACAACCCATATTTGTTTCCGCCCAAGTCAAATCAAGCGTATGAAGGAAGACTCAAATAAATCAATTTACAAACGTAATTTGAAAAAATACGCACAATATCCTTCTAGAAGAATTGATCAAGATCATATTCAGAAATAAGAAATTGCTTAAAGGTCATATTATCAAAACATATCTTTTAGAATTATTTTTGAAGAAAATCGTCGTTGACCAAGATGAAATGGAGATACGATTCAGAATTCACAAGAGACTAAATTCAAACCCTAATTTCATCTATAAAAAGTGGATCAAGGCTGAAGAAGAAGGCAAACAAAACAATATACATAAAACCTTACAAACTCAAATTTCTCTAAGTACTCATAATTCAAGGTTTCAGTTTCAGCAAAGGCACTCATTCAACTTTACATTACTCAATGCTTAGTGTTTCATTGTTAGTGTTAAAAATCATTGTAATAGATCTACTTTGTAGAAGCATAACCAAACCAGTCTCAAACTCTTTGTAACCTAGCCCGATAGTGGCTTTAGTGTGCCTCAAGCAATCTGTGAATCTCAAGTTGTGTTGAGAAGAATTGACTTGTAGGTTCAAGTGGGTAATTTGCCTTCAACAATATGGGGTTGTCAGATTGTATGGAGAATACTTGACTTGTAGAGTCAAGGTGTTGTGCGCCTTTAACAATCTAAGGTTATCGGATTGTGTGGAGAAGAATTAATTTGTAAAGTCAAGGTATTTGTGTTCCTCAAAAAGTCTGGGGTTGTCAGGCTGTTTTGAGAAGACTGACTTGTAGGCTCAGGTGTTGTGTACGTTAAGGAGTTGAATTAATGGATTAAATCCTTATAAGTGATGGGTCTATAAACATTAAACTGCGGCGGTTACAACCGCTGCATACCCCCTCTACAATTGTCGTAAAACGTTTTTTTTTTTGTAGTGCTAGCATAGCTACCAAGTTGGTGTTGAACTATGTTAAATTGCTTTGCCACTTTACTCTTGCAGTCCTTAGCTATGTTATTACTTCTGCTCGAAGTCATCAAATTCTAACCAGTTTTATTCAAATAATAAAAAAGAATTCAACTTAGAGAAACACAATTCAACCTCATTCTCTTGTTTGTTCCAATTTGTTTAACAATATATAAAATCTTGAAATACCCCCACCTATAAATATCACATTTTTAGTTTGAAACAATCTCCAATGGTGGAAATCCACATAACAAACATTTATATTGTGAGAAAAACCAACAATAGTTCAATAAACAACGTCATCTTTACATAAAAAGCAGACAAAACAATCCAAAACTCAAGACCCAAAAATAAAATGTGAAGAAGTTAGAGTGGGCCACAAACATAAATAAATCATTTCAACACTACCGCACCAAATATTAAAAAAAAAGTAATACAACACGACTCAACCACACACAAAAAAATAATAAAGAATCAATAACACAAAGAATGAATAAATTAATCTTTACACATAATAAATCTCTAAAATGAAAATAAATTTAATACATACAAGATTATGATACTACGTATCTCGTATATACTTCGATGACGAGACTCGATCCACCGTTTTTCTTTAATGTTGATTTTTCCCAAAATCAAAAGTCAATTTTCTTATCTCACGAACCTTAAAAACCTAAGTGTAGTCAACATTTTCTAAATTTGCGGGTTTGGAAGACATTTATTCATGTATCAAACAACGTTAAGACACATCACCTTTTGTGACACATCAATGTTTTTTGAACAAAAATGAAATTATGATTTAAGTTGTCAAGATTTTAAAAGGTAAATTTAAAAGAAAAAAATGATAAATAATCAATACGTTATAACTAAATAAAATAAATGGTCAAAAACATATTGCCTAAATTTTAAATACAAATTTGTACTAAACAAAATTACTAATTAAGCATATCTACCAATATGCCAAACATTTTTTTTTTTAAGGAAACATGCCAAACATTTGGAACAACCTGCATTTGAAAATCTAAATGAGACAACCAAGCAAGCTGCATAAAGTTGAAGTGGTAAACGTCCTAGGACTATCCAACTTTGTTCAATTTAATTTAATATCCGATAATTTTTTTTTTTTGATTGAATAATAGCATCACATGAAAATATAACAAAACATTGTAATCTGTCAAAAATATAATTTGGAACAGGTTGCATCCATGATTGGATTTCTTTCCATACTTTTTTTTTTATATAATACGAACACTTATACTATTGCTATATATTTTATATTGAATTAATTAACTCACTCTCTTTAGAAATAATAACTCTAGCGTTCTCAAAATATTTCTAGGAAACATATTATAGCAAGAACTTGATTAACAAAAAAAAAAAACTATAGTATTTTAATTTTAATTCAATTGTATTTAAGTCTTTTAATTTATTTTATCTCAAATTGGTCTTTAAATTACTTTTTGTATGCATTGTTAGTCTTTTATCTCAATTTCAAAAACAATTAATTTAATTGAGAGCTTTTAGTCCTTTAAAACTCTACTAAATACTGAAATAATATATATTTCATACTAATCTTTTAGAAAATATTTATCAAATCTTAAAATGGTATATTTTTTTTATTCTCTACAATAATTTAAACCTCATATGACCTTAAAAATAAGGCAATAAAAGTTTATTCACATGTCTTTGACTTTCTTCACATGTAAAATAGTTTGGACAATCAATTTATTGTAATATTTTGATTAAATTTTAACATTTAATAACAATAATTCAAGAAAAAATATAAATTTAAAGAACTATATACGTAGTTTAATATATTTTAAAGGATAATGGTGCAAACGAATGTAATTTAAAAGACCGAATTGAAAAAAATTAAACTTAATAAAATTTAAACATAAATTAAATTAAACTTAAAAAATTAAAAATTTATTTTTGTATATATATATATATATAAGTTTAAAATATAGCACAAGATTGCAAGCAAGCCATTCTTTCTAACGAGACAACAAGCAAATCATCTATAACTTTTTTAAATGAAAATATTATCTAGCTCAACAAACCGTAAACTTAGCTTTGAAGAATGATGCAGTTGTTATTTGTTAGAGAGAGTATTTCTAAACAATTCCGTTTGGACAACTTTATATAATTGCACTTTTTTTATAATATATTTTATGCAATTGCACCTTTGAGTATGCAATTTCATATTTTATTGTGAGATCCGTTTCTCTTCTTTCATTTGTGAATATGGAAGGATGATCGTGACAATAAGGAATAATTCTCCTGAAAAAAATCGACTATGACAAAATAAATATAATTAAATCAACCTCTTATACCCTGACAATACCAACTAATACTCTAATTTAATGCTGACTATAGCTCATAATTAATCATATAGCCACTCAGTATTTTAATATTCTCGTGTTCCGTATTTTATTCCAGGCATGTTCTTTTGCCTCTCTAGCCTTAATAAAATAACATTTAAAAAAAAACTAAATTGAATTAACGAAGTAATATAAATACGAAATGTGTCAAGAATAACTATAATTAGAGATAGAACTAGGTCTAGTCATTGATAAGATCTATAATTTACATCATACTCATATTAGGTCAGATTTTATTATTAAATTACTATTAATTAAGATCATTATATTAGATTCTCTTTTGGGTTGTTTTGGTTTTCTATTTTAAAATTTTAAAAATTAAAATCAATTTTTGTTTTGAGTTTACAATTTTCAATTTTCAATTTTAATTCTTAGTTGAGTTTCAATTTTTATTTTATTTGAATTGAATCACTCTATTTTGTATGCCTAATTATGAATTCACGGAATATAGAAACAAAATATTGACACGTCAAAATAATTAAAAATGAAAAAATAAATAAATATAATATTCAACTTTAATTATTTAAAAATAATTTAAATATTATAAAATTATTATTTATTTAATTATAATAATTTTAGTAATAGTAGTTGAAAGTGGTAGTTGTAAAAGATAATTATCATAGTAATGATTGGATGTCGAAGGTAGTTACAACGATCAAAAGTAACAATTGATGGTTTGAGGTGGTGGTCGAGCGTGATCGATAATAATTGTAGTGGTGGTTGTTGGTGGTGGCAAGTGTCAGAGGTGGTGGTGGTTCTCATAAGTAGGTGGTTGGTCATGTTGGTGGTGGATGGAGGTGGTAGTTGAAGGTGGACGGTGGTGATGATAGAGGTGGTCAATGGTGGCGGTGGCCGAAAGTGGTGGGTGGTGTTGGAGGTAGTGGTTAAAGGTAGATGGTCAGTGATAAAAGGTGGGCGGTCAGTGGAGATGACGATTGTTGGAGATAATAGCGACGATTGTTAGAGATGAGTGGCTAGTGGTGTTGGCCGTTTTCGGAGGTGGTGGTCAATGATTGTTGGAGACTTTGAGTGATAATAATGTCTACTTAGTGATGGTGACATGTCAATTTTAAAACAAAATTAAGAATTATAAAAACTATTTTTTGGTTGAGTTTTAAGAAAAAATTGTTTTCAAATTAAATAAAAAATCAATTCAACACCATTTTACTCCAGCATATTTTGGTTTTGAAATTGACTTTCAAAATAAAAAACCAAAAACTCACAACTACTCCAAATAAACCGTTAAATTGTGTGTTAAATGATTAATTTGCTATCATTTTCTATAATTTTATCATACTAATCTACACCAATTTTTTGACTTTTTAAATGTATTATTTTAAAATAGAGTTTAAATAGTTGGCATATAAAATTAAATTATCCAAAATGTCATTTTAGATATTAAAATAAAATATAATCTTATTGACCCATTTACCGGTTAATTTATCTTGAGATAGTTAAATTACTATTATATTTTAAGAAGTTAATAAGAGTTAAATTACTATTAATATTTTAAGAAGTTAATAAGAAATAGCTCATATTTTCAAAAAGGTTAAACTCAAGTCTAAAAATAAACTTGTAACATATAATATACCAAACATATACTTTAATTTTTTTTTTTTATCAAACTAAACTTGAATCTTTATAAGTTTAGTTTGACCTAACTTGTTTCCATCTCTAATCACAACAAGAGAAATATAACAAGTTAAGATAGTGTAATGATGGCCACAATACAAGACATAAAAATACAAAGTATGATATATAAAAATACAATGACCACAAAATTATGTGTAATTAAAAACATATTATGGTCAAATGTTATTAAACAGTAATTAATTGATGAATTATATGTTGAGTTTTTGTTTCTAAATGCATTGTGATATATTAAACCATTTTATTTAGTCGAATGAGAAATTTGTGCCCTTAACTATTTAACTATTTAGTCGTTGGTATATTAAATGATTAACATGTACTTGATAAACATTGAAAACTCTATACATATTTTGCCTTCCAAACCCCACCCTTTAACAACTTTCTCGCATCCACCTTTGTTTCTCATTGTAATTAAAATCTTAATTTTCATTTCCACTTCACTTTGATATGTCCATATATATAAAATAATTAATTAAATAATTATTTTATATATACGAACGAATCGAATAGGTGGATAGTTTTAGGTGTAAATTGAGTTGTCACTTTTATTGAGTAAAAAATAAAACTAAAATTATAAATTTTAAAATGAGAGTTAAAATCATGTTTTTATTAATTATTAAAATAAAGAGAAAAAATGCATTAAAACCTACTCATTAATGTAATACATAATAACTACCTTTCTTTTCTTGTATAAAAAAATGTTTATTGACCATGCACTGTTAGTTAAAATATTTTAAACTGATAACTAATTTAAAATGTTGATTGAATAATTATTTAATAATAAACTTACAAAATTAATTTACACACACTGCATGATTCTTTTTTTCTCATAAAAACATACCTTTTATTTGAAGAGTTGTTTTAATATACCTTCAACGTAATATAATGATAAAAGTCAATCTTTAAGAAAGTAAATGTTTATAATTAATGTATAAAGTCTTTTTAATGAACGAAAGTGTATATATAAATTACTTCCACCTTCTTCCAATGAATATCGTTTGTGAATGATATTTATAATTTTTTTTTTAATTTTGTTAAAATATCACTCATTTGTGAGACAAGTAAATAGTTGTTTGTTTTTCCAATTCCAATGAAAAAAGAAAAAGTAAAAGCAAAATACTAAAATGGTTAATGATTGATGAATTCAATTGGGACACAACCTATTCCCACTGTATGTGAATGTGAATTACCGTGACAGAGAGCTTGTTCTCAAAGTCGTCTCCACGTTCTCTTTTGCACATCTTGTGGGTGTGTCGTTGTTTCTTCTGTGTTTGCCACTATTACTATATTCCTCTAAATCACCTTTTTCCTCTCTCAGCTTTGAACCTTCCACTCTCTCTACACAAATCTTACAGATATTGTTCAATTTTTCATTTTTATAGATCTGGGTGTGCTGCATTTTCCCCTTCACATTTTCAATTCTCCATTCTATTAAAGACCGGTTATAGATTTAGGTTTCTTTTTCCTATTTTGTGAAAGATATTTCACTTTTGCTTTTAGTATTGTCAGGTTCTGTAGACTATAAAAATATTAGCTTTTTTCAAAAGTTGATTGTGGGTATTGAAATAATTCGGGTTGCTTTTTGTCCAAGTTTTTTTTTTTTAGGGAAACTAGGTTTTGGTGATTCACTTATTGTGTTGTTTAATGTGTAGAGAAATTAACATTCATTATTTTTTGTGGAAGACTTGATCTGAAATTTGATGTTTGATTTAGAATGTTTGTGTAGTGAACTTGTGATGACTGTGTTTATAGGGAAACATATGAAATTTTGAAGAATTTGTAGGTTTTGGAATCTGTAGTAAGCTTTATAGTACCCACACCTCTGATCAAATACATTGTCTATTGTCTGTATTAGTATCCTTGCTTCATAGGTAGTGAGTGATGATGTAATGTAAGTGTTTTTTGTTAGTAAATTTTTTATTTTTTGAGGGAAGATTTTGTAGAGTGATAATGACTTCAATCACTCTTTCACCAAATTCTCCCCCTTCTGCAATTTCTCCATTATCTAATGGTGGTAGTGTTGTTGTTCTATCACCACCCCCTTCTTCTTCTACTTCCACCCCTCCTTCACCTCCAACTTCTTCTCAATCCAATCAAACATCTAATTCCCCTCCTCCTTCATCATCATCATCATCATCATCTCCTCCTCCTTCATCATCATCATCATCATCATCATCATCATCTCCTCCTCCACAAACAGTACCTGTAACTCCTCCTCCTTCCCCTTCTCTTTCTCCTCCTCCTCCTCCTCCACCATCGAAAACACCGTCACCGGCAACTTCTCCACCACCACCACCAATATCTCCAACTCCACCAATTGTAACACCACCTCCTGCACCTCCTCCAACTCAGACTTCACCTACACTTCCAAATTTGTCCCCACCACCTCCATCAGTTGGTTCCCCTCCTCCTTCTAAACCAATTTCCCCGTCTCCACCTCCTCCTCCGGCTAATGTGCCAAAACCACCACCATCCACCAATCCTCCTCCTGCACCAAAAGCAGAGCCACCAAAAACTTCTCCTTCACCTCCTTCACAAGCATCCCCTCCATCAGTTTCACAATCTCCTCCTCCTTCACCTTCCAATGTTGTTCCACCGCCATCCACATTGCCATCAACTCCTCCTCCTTCAGTTCCTTCAGGATCTGCACCTCCAGCTTCTTTGCCTCGTCCCCCTACTAACGAAACGGTACCTGGTGGTCCAGCTGTTTCATTGCCTTCTATTCCGACTGAGAAACCGACTGCTAGACCAACTGTTGATGGAACTCGTAATATAGCTGCAAACAACTCACCTTCCAATTCAGGAGGGTTGAATACCGGAGGAGCTGCTGCGATTGGTGTGGTAGTTAGTTTATTTGTCCTCAGCCTTCTTGGTATGACTGTTTGGTTTGTACAGAAAAAGAAGAAGGGAAAAGGGCCAAGAGCTGAATATGTCGCACCTTCGCCGTTTACCTCGTCTCATAATTCAGGTATTGCATTGTGCCCCAGAAACTATTAGCATTGTTTGCTCTTGTTAGTAGCTATGCATTTTGTTCACATTGATCATTTGCTATTGAGATGAATACTGAAGGGTTTTCTCTGCACTGCATAAACTTAAATTAGATAATCTTGGATACACTGGATTCTGGTTCCTGGATACTGCAATAATGAATCAGAGAGATTCTGGTTCATTCATTTGATTTTGTATTCTCTATATCGAAAATTGTTAGGCATTACTATATAACTTGATATCTTGAGGTAAAGTAATACTAATGTGAAACTTGAAAGGGGTAGTTCTAATTTATGCCATTTGTAATTGCCTGTAAAAGGTGCTAATGTATCTCCATTTACATGTCCTATAATTATGTTTCTAAATTCTTGCGGCCTTTTTACTCTCTGTTTTGTAAGATTATTCCGTTTTGATCCATAAACAGGTAAAGGTGTAAAGCAAATAACTTTGATTACCGATCTCTTGATTCTTCTTTATACCTTGCCTATGAAGAACCCTAAGCTTTTTTCCAAGACATTAGAATTGAGTTCTCGGCGACAGCTTTTGGTAGTTTGTAGCTTTTTATTGGTTCAAACCTCCATGCTGTCCTTTTAGCCTTGCCTAAAAGAACAACATTGCACTCTTTTGTGTTGTCTTTGGTTTGACAAAATTTTGCTGATTAAGCTGGATAATTCATGTTTTACATCTTCTGACAAATTTTGGAATTTAGCTGCATTATGTTTGAATGGAAAGTCACCACACAAATGCTATGTGCTTGTAGTAACTTTTGAAATTCAGTGACAACTAAATGTGTAAATGGCTGCTACATTATTTGTTTTTAAACATTGATATTCTCCTATAGGTACCTTGTTCTTGAAGCCACACTCTCCAGCCAATTTTATAGGTAGTGGCAGCGGTAGTGAATTTGTGAATTCACCATCAGAGCCAGGTGGAGTAAATAATTCAAGATCATGGTTCACGTATGAAGAACTTAACCAAGCAACAAACGGATTTTCAGAGCAGAATCTGTTGGGAGAAGGTGGATTTGGTTGTGTCTACAAAGGTTTGCTTGTAGATGGAAGAGAGGTAGCTGTGAAACAGCTTAAAATTGGTGGTGGACAAGGGGAACGCGAATTCAGAGCAGAAGTTGAGACTATTAGTCGAGTACATCATCGTCATCTGGTTTCTTTGGTTGGTTATTGTATATCTGAACATCAAAGGTTGCTTGTCTACGACTATGTTCCCAACAATACCCTTCATCACCATCTACATGGTAAGATACATATCGACGGCATTGATGTTGTGCTTGAATTTTATTGTTTCCTTGTGAATTTTATTATTATTATTATTATTATTATTATTATTATTATTATTATTATTATTATTATTATTATTATTATTATTATTATTATTATTATTATTATTATTATTGTTGTTGTTGTTGTTGTTGAACTTCAGAATCCAAATAGGTTCTAATTATATTGTTATAAGTCCATGTTTTAGGTTTGACGACTGTGGTTCATCTAAATTTAGATTTAAAACATGACTAATAATTAAATTTTTTTACAGATGAAAAAGGACCCGTTTTGGGTTGGCCTATCAGAGTTAAGGTTGCCGCTGGTGCAGCTCGTGGAATAGCTTACCTACATGAAGATTGTAAGTTTCTTCTTTTCTCTTAGCATTCTCAACTCAAGTGTATAGTTATCCACAGAAGACAAAGTTTTTCCATGCTACTACATATTCCTTTTAGCTTGGATACATTATTTTAAAATGTACATTTTTCTTTAAACTATGTACATTGGATTCTTCAGAAATTTTGCAGCCACAGTTAAAATGCATCAGAGGTGGTTCCATTCTTGTTAATTGCAAATTTAGAATTGCTCATGTTTATAAAGTTGATCTTTTTGGTTTTTATATAGCATATTGCATTCATCATCTTATATCTATTTAATTAATTTATCAGGCCATCCACGCATTATTCATCGAGATATCAAGTCATCAAACATCCTTCTCGATCGCAACTTTGAAGCTCTAGTAAGCCACTTTTATAATCTGTATCCTCCGATGCAGAATAATTTATAATTTTTTTTTTGTTGTATTTCGTTTAGTAAGTTAATTCATTCTTTTAATGCCAACTTATGCTGAGCACCTCCAAATTGATGTTTCACTTTTTCTAATTGGGTCTTTTTTGTTTTATTGATATGATTTGGTAACCAGGTTTCAGATTTTGGGCTTGCAAAATTAACATTGGATTCAAACACACACATAACTACACGCGTAATGGGAACTTTTGGGTAAGTTACACATCTCTTTGTAGTATTATCTTCTGTATGAGTGATAGCTATTAGTGTTTTCTCTGCCTCCCACTTATAAACATATTTTCAAGCTATATCTCATCTTACTTGAGACTCTAAACAAATCATTTGAAAACTGATAATACTCAAGTATGCATTGTTCTCATTCTGAGTATATCTAATGGAATAATTTGTTCTTAATTTGCAGCTATATGGCACCAGAATATGCCACAAGTGGGAAATTGACTGACAAGTCTGATGTATATTCCTTTGGTGTTGTGCTTTTGGAGCTAATTACCGGTCGGAAACCTGTAGATGCCTCTCAGCCACTTGGTGATGAGAGCCTAGTTGAATGGGTGAGCCACATATTTCTAGTAACATTTCTTTGTTTATTATTGGTATTTTCATTCTTATTATTTTCACCTATTAATTCAATCACATGACTTTTTATTTTTTATTTTTTTATATAGACAAATGTTAGTATATTAGTGGCTATGTTAATTTCTCGGATTTGAACCCACCTCCTTCCTAAAATTCTTTCGGTGTCCCTTAGCTTATCAACCGAGATGGGGACCCATCAATGACTTTGTGGATGGAACTACTTTTCGGCCTACCTTGTTCCATTTTGAAAATTTTAAAACCTTTTTAACTATATCTGGAAATATTTCCAAGTATGTTATAGTGATAATGGGATTTTGAGTTTTAACATGTCATGATGATTTTCCAAATTTTTTACCAATGCTGTTCACCATGGCTAAAATTCCAACTAATGCTGGAAGGATATTTTTGTGATCAGGTGTAAGATGAACTTGCACTTGGATTTATTTATTTAAAAAATAGTACTCAATTACATGCTTTTCAATAGATTAAATTGCACATTATAACAATTACCAAACTTATTTCCAGGCTCGACCTCAATTGATCGAAGCACTCGATAAAGAGGACTTTGAAACTTTGGTGGATCCAAGACTAGGAAAGAATTACGATAGAAACGAAATGTTTAGGATGGTCGAGGCTGCCGCAGCCTGCGTGCGTCATTCCTCAGTTAAGCGGCCACGAATGAGTCAGGTAAATTTAGAACATGCCATACCATGCCATCTACTTGCCGATTTGATTCTGAAGATACTAACTTTGTTGTGGTTTGTTCATCATCACTTACCAGGTAGTGAGAGCTTTTGATTCGATGGACGAGTTTTCGGATCTGAATAATGGAATGAAACCAGGGCAGAGTTCAGTGTTTAATTCTTCACAGCAATCTGCACAGATCAGAATGTTTAGGAGGATGGCTTTTGGAAGCCAAGATAGTTCCAGTTTCTTTAATGAGTCTCAAAGTAGCTATAGGAGTAGAGATCAAGATTCTACAACTATGTTCCCCCAAAATAAATCTGGGCCTTGGAATGTTTGAGTCTTTGAGATGTCTCTTAATAGCTGCAACTAACATGGTTGCAGAAGTTCATGCACGCACGCGCGCACATACAGGTGGACCGGTCATTCCCGGTGAAATCTTGGTGAAGTTGTTGCATTTCTTCCATATTGCCAGGCAGGTGCTGTGGTGTACTGATTTGTAAATCTATTTTTTTATTTATTTTTACTATTTTTGCTCTCATTTTCCTAATGTGATTTTATTTTGGTGACACAACGGTATCCATGAGGTTTGTTGGGTGTCAGTTCGTAAATGACTCATCCAATAAAAATTACATAGCCGTATCTCCCTTACAATGTCATCAAATCAAACTAATTATTTGATATTAATAACATTTAATTTTTATATTTATTTCGAATGAACCCCTAACCAGGGGTTCTAATCCCCACAGGACCGAAACCCCTAACCGTGGACTAACACCAAACCTATTTTAACATGAGACTGATATAGATACAAACTACTACCTATGTTCTTAGATATAGGACTCCATTATTTTAATCTTTCTTTATAAGATCCATTTTAAATTTTCAATTGCACTAACCAATTATTTATTAACATATCTCTAATTATGTTGCATCTTTTTTTTCAACTGCAATAAATACTCTAACGATAATTTAACTAATTCTCTCTTTTGAAGAGTATTGTAAAATGAGGTAGTATATACTATTATACTGCAGGAAATATTTGGTTGCAGCCTCACTGATGCAAGGAGCTACTGATAAACTGACTTAGTTTGGCATACAAATTTTGACAAATAACACTAGTGAAAAGACACTTCTCATTATGTCACAAAAAAAAAACGGCACTTCTCATTTTGTCAAAGAAAGTTCATAGCATTGACACTATTCTCCCATAATGAACCTAATTCACCTATCATATTTTCCCTGAAAACAACAATAGGTAAATATTTTTCTTAAAATAAAATTTGAAAGTAAGGACTTCAGAGCAAGGGGAATTGATAACTGAGGTGAGAGAAGGATATAGATTCCGACTTTGGGAAATTGAGTCTCGTTCGCAGACTCTTGGCTAGGGTAAACCTTGCAACCTTCACTTCTATAAAGGTATACTTTTTGGCGATCTTGGGTGAAGTTGTCACTCAATGTCGGCGTTGTGATACTTTCACCTAGTTTTCCGATGCATTGCCAACAATCGGCAAATGGAGTGGTCACGAATGTTGTTACGTGGTGGTGTGAAACACAATGTTGAGGTTGGCCATGTTCAGCAGTTCATGGCATAGCTACGCTTGAGTGAGAAACTATCATGGAGCTCGCAGAAACGAATAAGAGATTAGTCCAAAGAGATCTAAGTGAAAGTAGTTTGAAATTGAGATGCATTTTTAGACTCAAATAAAAAAGATCATATTTCTATCTTTGGTGAAATCTCCTCTTCCAATCACATTTTTGTTAATCCATAAGACTCAAACTCGAGACCTTGCTTAAAGAATCCAAGAATCACATTTTTTTTAGTCTATAAGACTCAAATTCCAGACCTTACTTAAAAAATTCGAGACCTTACTTAAAGGATCCAAGAATGTTGGTTATCTATAAGTTACTATTACATATTCCCATAATTTAATCATAGAACTTCCTAATTAGTAATCGACTAACTAAAACTTGTTTAATTATAAAAATTAATTTTTAAAAGTGTTAACTAAAAACAATAAAAAGATTATAAAAAATTAATGCTAAAGAATTCAGTAAATTTTTGTATATTTTTTACAGAAATTTAACTTTGTTTGAATTTGTATATACAACACTGTCACCTTTTATGCTTTGAGGAATCTTATGTGTTACACAATCCAAACTACAATCAAATTAACATTCTATGTAAAGGAAAATATAGACATGCCCTTCCCAAAATAATGTAAACCTTTCCCTATAACCGATCTGCCAACTGAGGAAATCGTTGAAGAAGCCATGTCACACTCTTGATCACTGCCTGCATATAATTTTGTTTTTCCAAAAGGATTAGATTGATAGCTAGCTAGCTTGATTGTTTTACAATTACAAGATTTTTGAAATTCACCATAGTTTTTGAAATTTGAGGCTCGTTTGTAAGTTGTACTATAGTTGGAGTAAATTAGTATTTACTTATTCTTTAAAATCGTAAGAGTTGGTCAATTTAATAATTTAACTTTACAAAATAGCAATTAAGTCCCTTAAATTGCACAATGTTAGCCAATTTTGTATATTTTTTCAAAGTCAACAACACATTTTTAAAAGTTTTCTGTTTTTCTTATGTATTGAGAGATTATTTAAGTCAATATTTATGTCTTTTCTAAGTTAATTTGATTGGTTTATCCTGAACAAATATTTTGATGGAGTCACTCTAAGTAATTAATTTATTATTTCATAAATTTGAGAGACTAATTTCCTCGAACATTACAACTTCAAGTATCGAAATATTCAATTATACTAGATTGAAATATGTGTTTGGATTCTCAACCGCTGTTGTATGGAGTAGCAGTTATAAAGATAATTAGTTTATCTCTCTTAATCTAATGGTCCTCAAAATTCTTGCACTATATAATAGTCGTAGAAGATCTCAGTCCATAGATATATAGATATGGATGTGATTTTTTTAGTTTTCCATGGATTCTCTTCCCTTAAGGTAATCCTATTCGAAGCGTGTCAGACACTAAATGTTGATATTTCTCTCAAACAGAAATTCAAACTCAATTTCTACGTTGTGGGAGTCTAACCCCGTCTGCTAGATCCAAATGGAAATAATGTACATTTTAAGACTCATAAAATTTTCTGTACAAAATAGCATCACTGATAAAGATTATAGATAAATTAACATACCAAAGTTGCATCACCAGGCTTAATTGCAGGTTCAACACTGTCTCGCCCATATCTGTTATCCAGAAATATAAGATTTATGAAGAAACTAAACTGATGATATAATCATCATCTAAACAAAAATTCCATAAAAAATTCTTGCAAGTTGTTTATACTCTGATCAGAGTATACCAAACACCATTTTCACAGCACAATTTATAAACATGTCATGCAACTCTAAGCACATTAATGCATATCAAACACAAAAGTGTCATTACTTACGTTATTTGTCTCTTGCCATTGATCACCTCCAAACGATAAAAACTGCATCCTTTGCTAAAGGGAAATTGTTTTCCTTTCCATTCTGCATCATTATCAAATGTTAATAATACATAGAGAATGTTAATAAGACATGCACTAAAATTTACTTATATAAATGAGAGAAAATGAGACATATATTGTTACTTTAAATTAGTCAAATATTTTGAAGTTATTTCTAAACTTAATTGCAATTTTGATCCTTATATTCATCGGAGTTTTGATCCCTCAATTTGTTTTAAATCTATGATATTTTGCCCACCTGTGAAATTAGAGCATAAATTTAGTAATATGATACTACTCTGTAGCATTATCATTAGCATTTTAAAGGAAAATGATGCAAAACAGAAGAAAAAGTTTTACCATAAATTGTTTAGAAATCAAACAAATTAAGCATTTTGTAATGATATTACTTGCCATATCATTTGTCAAATCACCCAAATTAGTAAAATAAAAACATCAAAACTATAATTACAAAATAGACTTATATGAATGTGTATATATGTATAGAATTGAATTGTATGGATTTAAAGAACATTTGAGTTTGTAATATCACCTAAATGCCAAATCACCCCAACAGATGATGAGTCCTCCATAGACAAATCATCTATAACAAACTGCAAATCTATGCTCGTAGATTCAGTGAACTTTTTGAAGAACTCTATAATTTCCTGTAAAATAGTACCTTTAATTAAAAAATCAATTGTGATAAAACTTCTATAGTACCTTTGATAATTATGGTAAAAATCAAATATTTTTAATAATCTGATAATTGTGATTGATTAAGCATGTAAAAATTCTTTTTAAGGAAACAATATATGTAAATAAAACTCTTTAATTAAAATAAATTTATGAAAAAATTAAATAATTAGTACCTTACGACCCACAAAGGGATTGGGAAAGACAAGATCTTCATAAACACAATTTTCAGCTATAAGGTACGCCACAGAATCCACATCATGTGTATTGATTCCCTCATAGAAATTTCTAACAACCGTTGAAGCTGAATCTACAACGTTATCATCAAAATGTGTGGTAGTTGTAACTGATTTATTTTCACCACTATTATTAACCACCATCCATTTTCTTCCAACTCCAACAACAACCTTGTTAATTGAATTTGGAGTATAGATTTTGGTGATTCTTCTATGTGACAAAGAAGTTAAAGGTGAAGTTGAGTTCAAAATTAGCACTTGAGTGTTGGTGGAACTACACACCACATACATTTTATGCTCCACTTCACCCACCACCACATAGACTCTCCAAACTTAACACTTAATCTTCACATATTACCTTCCAAAATTTTCTCTCTTTGTCTTATACAAAATATATTAGTGTTTGTTTGATTGGATTTTCTCTTTAGTTTTTTAGTTTTTGAAAACTATTTGGTAAATCAATTTTAAGAAATTATTTTTAATAAGAATTTTTCTAAAATATGTGTCTATTCTATTTTTAAAAACAGATTTATAGATGATAAAATTAAAAAAAAAAATTATTTATAGATTATATTTTAAAATCTATTAAATAATGTATCCGCATGCTTACAAATGTTAATTCGATGAAAAATAATTTGATAATTGATTATATATATATATGAAACGTATATAGTGAAAACTGATAGTTATTACGATAAATGAGAACTATTAATAATAATTATTGGATTTAATTAACGTATAGAATTAAATTACTCACTAAAAAAATGTTATGTGATTATATCTCCATTCAATAACTCTTAGATACTATATGCTATAATATCTCTAAATTTATTTTCTTTCTATTTTTGTAATAATTCAAATTAAAAATTTCTTAATATTGTATCAAAAAAATAAAAAATAAAACTCCTTAATGTTGTATAAAAAAATAAAACTCCTTCCGGTCGTTGTGAAATAGAATTATTTAAGAATTTTATTTTTTTTTATATTTTTTTTACTCAAGAATTTTAATTCTATTAAACATGCGTTTTTATTGTTTATCAAAATCAAAAACTACTATTCAATCATCGTTTTTTGTTAATAAAAATAATTGTGAAAATTTTTTTTATTTTTAAAAAATCCATTGAAAAATAATTTTCAAAATAAATATAGAACTTGTAAAAATCGAATTTTGAATATCATAATTCAAACTAACCACATCCACGGTTTTATTACAATAAACAAATTAATGAATTTATTAATAAAGTTGTTTATAATAGTTAATTCTAAATTAATAATGCTTAAATGAAAAAAAAAAGTTATTAGATTATATAAACTCGAAATAACATTTTCAATAGTTATTAAAATTTAAAATTTGTGAAATTTGAGCTAATAAAATATTACAATAATAAGGATTGAAATTTGGAAGTTACAATAATATTATAATAAATAATAAAAATGCATGTTTAATTAAATAAAGGCTAAATTACATTTGTGGTCCTTTAACTTAATTTCAGGTAACGTTTTAGTCCTTTATCTTTTTTTTTTTTCCGATTTAGTCCTTTATTCCTAAAAATATCAAATAAAGTATGAAAATATGATTGAATTTTTTTTTGAATTTTTGTATAAAAAAGGATATCATTGTTGAAATTTTAAAACATAAAATATCAAATTGTCACTTAAAATTAAAATAAAGGACCAAGTCGGGAAAAAAAAAAGATAAAGGACTAAAACGTTACCTGAAATTAAGTTAAAGGACCACAAATGTAATTTAGCCTAAAATAAAATTCTTAAGTCAAAAAAAATATAAAAAAAATATCTTTATTAAGGGGTTTTTAAATCGAGTTATTACGAAAATGGAAAGAATAAATTTGAGATATTATAGTATATAGTATCAAAGAGTTATTTGGTGAAGATACAATCACATAACATCTTTAGTTAGTAATTTAATCTTATGCATTAATCAAATTACATGGTTATTATTAATATTACAGTTTTGCACAAATTTAAAATCATTTGATATGTTATTAAGATATATCAAAATGAACGTCATATGCACTTTTATTAAACATTCTCAATCTTCATGAGTTTTAATTTCATATCAAATAATTTTAGATTTATATAAAATTTTATATACATAATTTATATAATATAAACTTTTAATCCAATTAAAAATAATAATAAAAGAATCAAGATGATTCACAGCATGAGATAATATTAGATCAAAAGGAACCAAACTCAGATATAAAGATTAGATCAATTGACATCATGAGTCAAAATTTAATTTCACACCAAATCTCATCCCTTCATTTTATTTAATCCGTAAAACAATCACTAAAAACTAACCATTGTGTGACTTGTCTTACGATATTTCCTTTTTTTTTTTTAATCTTATAAGAGATAGTAAATTCTACCATAATTAACTCATTCAATTGTGAGGTCCCAAATTCGAAAACGTACAACCTAACAATATCGACATTTGTTTCACAAACTTTCCTTTAATAACCTAACTAGGGGTGGACAATGGGCCGGGTTGGGCGGGCCAAAATCACCAAACGGTCCAATCCGCGAGTGCTATTTAAACAACCACTTCCACCCATGCCAAAATTCGATTTAGTCGATTCTCGAGTACTCGGTTTAAGCGGGTTGCTGGTTCGGTTTATTCAGATTAATTGGGTCATCGGATAAATTTGTTTGGCCATTATGTTAATTTTATTAGGCTTTAGTATGTAATAAATTTTCATATCCTTGCCATGTTTTTAGTATATATTGTTTTTTAAAGACTAATTAACATTTTTTTATATCTTTTTTCATAAGCTAAGTAACAATTTTATCTTAAGTACACACCCTAAATGCATATCGTTCTTCCAGCAATACTGAAGTCCAAAAATTAAAGGATTTTGCCTTGTTTAGAGTTCCACAATAATAAGCAAAAATTAAAGGATTTTCTATTTAGAATTATCTACCAACCTAGTTTAGAGTTCCACAATCATAAGCATAAATAAATATAGTTTATTACAATACCAAATAAACATTTTTATTAAAATAAACATAAAACAATACAATACTATGAACATACTATGAACATTGGTGCTCAATAATTCTTTCATAGTTGTATTCAACATGAAAATTGTTGCATCTGCACATAAAAAACAATAAAACAGTTATGATATGTAAACAAATTTAAAAGTAGCATGTGTTTTTTTTTATGTTTATTTTATATATATATATATATATATATATATATATATATATATATATATATATATATAATGAAATAAAATATATATATAAAACCCTAACCTTGTTCTTTTTATCTGAGATCTTCTAACTTCGAGCTTCCAACAAAGAAAGTATGGTACAATCCATGGTTTCACAAGATGAAAACACATGTTAGTCAAATCACAGGTTAAGAAAGAAATAGAAATGTCGAACATAAATTAAAAAAAAAAATCCTAACAAAAATCATAACCTTTTACAGAATACTTTTTATTAGTGACTTCGAGTTTTCTTTCATATCTATTATTCTCAACCTCTCCATTTACGACTGTGAGATGAGATAGAGAGGGAAATAAAACAACAAAAGGTTAATCGAGATGAGATCTGAGAATAGATTATGAGATCTTAAAGTACACATCCTAAATGCATATCGTTCTTCCAGCAATGCTGAAGTCCAAAAATTAAAGGATTTTGCCTTATTTAGAGTTCCACAATCATAAGAAAAAATTAAAGGATTTTCTATTTAGAATTATCTACCAACCTAGTTTAGAGTTCCACAATCATAAGCATAAATAAATATTTTATTACAATACCAAATAAACATTTTTATTAAAATAAACATAAAACAGTACAATACTATGAACACACTATGAACATTGGTGCTCAATAAATCTTTAATAGTTGTATTCAACATGAATATTGTTGCATCTGCACATGGAAAACAATAAAACAATTATGATATGTAAATAAATTTAAGAAAGAATAAAAATAAGATAATCATTAACATGCAAACTGTTAAAATAAATAGAAACATTATAGTATAATTCTAAATAGAAAGTAGAATAAAAAATTACAATAAATATTAGAATCATATATAAAATCATAAAAGTAACAATCAAAAGCATAATATATAGATTTTATTTTAATCAAATGAAAAACAAACATGTGATTATTTTTAGGTTCATTTAATATATATATATATATATATATAGAAATAAATAAAAATATAAAACCATAGCCTTGTTCTTTTTATCTGAGATCCTCTGACTTTGAGCATCCAACAAAGAAAGTATGTTACGATCCATGGCTTCACAAGATGAAAACACATATTAGTCAAATCACGGGTTAAGAAATAGAAATGTCGACCATAAATTAAAAAAAATCCTAACAAAAATCATAACCTTTTAAAGAATACTTTTTATTAGTGACTTCGAGTTTTCTTCCATGTCTATTATTCTCAACCTCTCCATGTACGACTGTGAGATGAGATAGAGAGGGAAATAAAACAACAAAAGGTTAATCGGGATGAGATCTGAGAATGGATTATGAGATCAAAATATTGGAAGCCTAAGATTTGAGAGGAAGAAGAAAGAAAGAAGCCTAAGGTTTGAGAGGAAGAAGAAATGATGAAGATGGTATTCTCACTGAGATGCTGAAGATGGTAACTCTGGATTCGACGGCTAGGGTTTGTTAGGGTTGATTGTATAAATGGTATTTATAGTGAAAACAAATATTTTGGACCAGTCTCCTCTCATTTGTAATGGATTTGGGCCAAATGGGTAGAGTAAGATGACTTGTATTAATATGACATTGTAGCATTATATGTTTGGTTCGGGCGGGTTCGGTTATCGACGACCCAAAATGTTTCACCCGCACCCGTCCGCCCATATCTGTATGAATCTGCTGACTTTTTCCATCAAATCCATTGACCGGATTTCACCCGCCCATTTGCATGCGGGCCATGTGGATCGGTCGTTTTGGGCCGGTTTGGATTGTTTGTCCATGCCTAAACCTAACAATATTTTGTCTCAAAATCTTTTCTTTAATAGAAGATTTTGTCCTTTTGTAAAAACAAAAATCATGTTCTTTCTTTTCTGGGCACCTAATCAAAAAATAGACATATTTATCTTCATAAATTATATTCACAATCATTTGTTTGGATATGCATAAGCTAATTGCTGCCTCCCAATTTCCTTTTAGTAATGCCAATATTCTTTCTAATTTACACAGCTTGCATAAGCCAATTGTTCAAATGTATCGAGTAGTTCATCTTTCATTGTCCATCGATTTGAAATCACTATATATTAGCAACAAATATGAGGAAATGTTTTTTACAGTTACTTTATTCAACTGCCTATAGTCTACACACAACTGCATGGATCAATCTTTCTTCTTTACAAATAATATTGGTGCTTCCCAAGGAGAAGAACTTGGGAGAATAACACCCATATCAAGAAGATCTTGAAGTTGCTCCCTTAACTCCTTAAGTTTTGTTGGGGCCATACGATAAGGAGGTATGGATATATGATGAGTGTTAGGAACTAAGTCTATAGAGAACTCAATCTCCCTATTAGGTGGCAACCCAGGAAGTTCTTCAGGAAAAACATCTAGAAATTCACATGTTATTGGAATTTTTTCCAATTTCTCCTCAACCACTTGTATATCCCTTACCAAGGCTAAGTGCGCTTGACAACATCTTCTCTTTAACTTGCTAGCTCTCAAGGTTAAGATTTGGTTATGTGGTACCCAACAACGTTCTCCTTGAAATGAGAAGACTAATTGCCCCGGTATCTCAATTTTCACCACTTTGTTATGACAATCCAAAGTGTCATGATGAAAAGCCAAACAATCCATACCCAAAATCACATCATAATCTATCAAGTCAATAACTACTAAATCTACTAGCAACACCTTGCCCTCAATAGTTATATCACAAGAACAATACACCGACTTAGCAAGCAAATTTCCTCCAACAGGTGGAGCCATAACTAAAGCCTCTTCTAAAGAATATGAACATTTACCAAGTCGAGTAGCAAACCACAAGGATACAAAAGAATGAGTGGCTCCAGGATCAAACAAAACATCAGCATCTCTCGAACAAATAAAAAATATACTTGTCACTACTGCATTGGATGTCAGAGCATCCTGACGAGTCAAAGCAAACACTCGCATCTGACCTCTTCCTGCTGGTATCTGACCTCTACCACCAAATCCTCTACCTCCATGTTGAGATGTTCTTGAACCTCTGACATAAGAATTTCCACTTTGGATGCATACTGAGCATAAGAAGATGTCATAGTTGTTGGTGTTGATGCATAACTAGAGGATAGTTGCGTCGTATCTACAGGACAATACCTCCTAATGTGACCTACTTGGTCACATTGATAGCACACCTTACCATTACCATATGTAGAACAATTTCCAAAGTGAAACCTACCACAAATAAAACATCGTGTAGCTGAAACATCAAAATGCCTCTGAGGAAAAGTGGATTTTGACACTGCTCAAATATGATCAACGACTCTGCACTGTCTCAAAAGACTGTCTATTATGACCACCTCTTTAAGACATGTGTCTTTGTTTCCCCAGATAACCAAACATAGATCCACCATCGCATTTTGGATAGTTACTGTAGGATCCTTCAACTCTTTATTTCTTCTGTGAATCTTATCTATTACCTACTTTTTTCTTCTGTCGTTGCTCAATCTAAAGTGCCAAACTCAAAACCTCAACAAAAGTATAACAATTTGACCCAACCACATATCTAAATAAGTAATCCCTTAATCCTCTAATGAATCTCTTGACACGCATCTTCTCAATGATAGGGTAAAGAGTGTGTCTAGAGAGCTGTGTAAAACGAGCACTATACTCTAAAACTGTCATACCCTATGTTTGCTCCAATCGCTCAAACTCATGAGTTAATCCATCTCTAACACTCTCTAAAAGAAAACCAGCCATGAAAACTTGAGAGAACTTTCTCTATGCTAACAGAGGTGACCCTACTTGTCTACCACGTGACACTATATCAAACCAATCATGTGCCACACCTATTAGTTGAAATGATATCAATTCTATTGCTCTTACATCAGAACAACCCAATGCTCTCCAAAGCCTCTCTAGACTATCAATGAATTGTTATGAGTCCTCAGTCGCGTTAGACCCAGAAAAAGTAGGGGGCTTAAGCTTCAAGAAGTCTGGTAAAGTAACCTCAATGCCCCTTGTTGCAGTAGTCGTCTTTGCTTAACTTGTCTAACCTCTTGTTCGCTTTTGAGATTTCATGTCTTTGATCACCCTCATGTTGTTGTCCGACGACAACCCTAACAAGTTGTTGCACAACCAGTTGTAATCCATGCAGACCAACATCAAACTCTTCCATGACTGGACTTATGCACCTCCTCCTAGGTACCTCAACATCAGCATCCAGGCCACGTCTTCCAACGTTACCTCGATGCCGATTTCAAGTGAGAACTGAAGCACAACCTCGTTGACGATCGCCTTGGGCTTGAGAAATTAACTTATCAACAATTTCCTTTATAATAGGATTCCTAGTCTTTGGTGGCATTCTCACCTAATCAAAGAACATTGATAAAAAAATTAAACCCTAAACATCGATCAAAGAGGCCTACCAAAAAATATGATCGAGACTTGAGTCTACTAACAACTTGCTACTCAGTTGTCTGTGAATCTGAAGAAAAAACATAAACAACATGAAAGGGTAAGTCACAAAGACTTAGTGAGGAGACAACAACCACCACCAACTAGAAGTGAAACAAAAAAAAAAAAAAAAAAAAAAAAAAACAAGAAAAATGAATAATTATTTTACAATCTTGTGGCAATTATATTAAACAATACTGCCAAAAATATAGATATCTCTCAAGTAAAGTATACGGACGATAAAATCATTAAACTAGTAATTTAGCCGTTCATGTGAAATTATTAAAAATCCAATTTAGAGAAAAGTGAAATCACAATGAGGAACTTTAGTACCCCAATTTTGTCCATTTTGGTTAAAAGTAAATCAAAAAAAGGAAATATGTATTTTAAAAAGGAAATAAAAATAATTACAATAAATATTTTCATTATGTCTCATAAATTTACAATTTCAAATCTGATCAAAGTTTTAATACCAAATTAAATTACAAACCAAGAATAAAACCAAATTAAATTACAATAAAAATTAAATCAGATCAAGCTAACTGTTTCCAGTTTTTCCCGTGTTTTGTTCTCTATTGTTGCTTTTGTTCACTGCCAAACCCTGCTATGTTGATGATGATTGCCATTGTACACACTATGCAGAAAAAAGAGACAAATTTTTGAGTTTAAAAAAGAAACTAAAAGACAAATGAATAAGCTCAACAAATCAACAGATCAAAAGAAAATAATCTAAAATTATGAAGACATCAGAGGTGCAGAAAAATGCAGGTTATGAGAAAAGAAATTAAAACATCAAACAAGGATTTGGAAAGCTCAAACTCAAACAGTGTCACAGCAAAGAAAACAACTAAACAAATATAAAAACTCTATAAATACATCTCCATTTTGTTTACAAAAGGGGGAGGAAAAAATTTAACACCACTAATAAACGCATAAAGAAAGAGAAGAGGAAGAAACCAGAGAGAGTATCAACAAACAGAAAACGCAAAGGTATTTCTCTTGTACAATAATTTTGTTTGATCTCTATCTTCAATGCATGATCTTTATTTTGTTATTAAAAATGTAGTTTTTATTTTTAAGATAACATTATGAATAAAAAATAAAAGTAAGATTAGAAATCACAAACCTTCGACGATGGTATCACGGTCGCGTCGCACCGAAACGTCGCCCCCTTTTTTAATGTCGTTGCACTCTCTCTCTCTCTCTCAAATTCGAGCAATGGAGATTTTCTCTTACAACCTTGGAGAACAATGATAAAGATGGCGGCCGTATGGAAAGCCTCAGAGCGGTTAAAGCTGGATGATCAAGTTTTGAGGATCCAAGCCGCTAAGGATGTCCGCCGTGTCACCAAAACACCCAGCCGTTGCCGCGTCCGTTAAGCTGCTGCTGCACTTGTGCTTTCTGCAAACACAGCCGCTTTGTTGTGCCTTCAAGTGTGCAATTATTTTTAGGGTTACTAACTTTTAACTTTTTTGTCATTTTGGGCTCATGTTAAGTTGGGCCTAAAAAAGGAAAACAAAAAAAATGCAAGTATGTGTTTGAAATTTCAGCCCACTTAGCTTCTTTTTATGATTTCACAATTAATTTGTTTCATAAATAAAAGTTATTTTTCATAATAAAAAAATACAAGTAAATATTTCATTAAAGGTTAATTAGGGGCGACATTTTTTTTTATCTTTGAGTTATTAGGATACAAGTTGCGACAACTTGGCATTTCTAAACTTCATCTTCATAGATAAGTTAATAAATTAAAACTCGTAAATAAATTAATAAATAAATATTATTAGGGGTTAACTAAAGATAACATCTTTTAATCCATAAATAGCATAATACAATTTATACAAACTTATTATTCTAAAACTTATTATTATAAATAAGTATAAAAAATTAACTTTTTAAATTTGAGTTGCATGTGATATTTTTAATTATGGGAGTTGTTGAGACACAAGTTGTACTACTTGATGGTTTTAAAACTCAATTTTATAAACCGCACAATAATTTAAAATATTCTTAAAAGGACTAATTAGATGAGACATCTTTTTATTCTTTAAGTTTTTGAGACACAAGTTGTACAACTTGATAGTCTTAAAACTTGTATTTAAAAATATATATTTTTATTATATTTTAAGTTAACGAAATTTATTTTCTTTTCTTGTCAATTTTTTTTTATAACAAAACTCATTTTCATTAAAAAAAATCAACACATCAACATTTTTTAATTAAGAACTACGTAGTTTTGATTTCTCCATCGCACCGGGAGATACGTAGGAGCAAGATCGCATTCTTGTAAAGCGCATTAATAATTTATATTTTATTTTTGTTTTTTTTTATTCCTTGAACACATTCATTCCAAAATCATATTTTAAAAAAATAATAATAATGATAATCGTTATTCATATTTAATAATAAAGATAAATAATTATATTTAAGTTAAAATTAATTTTGCACAATTAATTATAGGTAACCATTGTTTTAACGGATGTCGTAGGGTGCTAATACCTTCCCTACGCATAATCGACTCCCGAACTCAAAATTTGATTTCAAAGACCATTTTTTTATTTTATTTTCTATTTTTAGGGGTTTCCCAATATTTTCCCTATTTTAAAATAAATTTTGGTGGCGACTCCATTGAATTCGAGAAACACTCGAAATTTTAGGCCGCGACAGGAGCAACAAAAAATAATAAGAAATCAAACAAGCAAAAATATAAATTCTTGAGGTGGCCTTTCTCTTAGGGGTGACTTCATCTAACGAATAGCCTTTTTCTCTCAATGCCGCATCGCATCATCACACATCAATTATAGAGCTTACGTTGATAGCCCTCTCCTCCTACGGATGACATCTCTCTAGGGGAGGCTCCTTCTAACGGATAACTCTCTCTAATCAAACGATGTAACTAGCGACGTTAACGATTTTATAATTATAACAACGATTTTCAAAACACGTTTAAAAATCATTTCCCATTTCATCATAACTCATGGAAAACATTTTCAACTGTATATCAATTCAATAATTAAGTACTTTATAACTCATACATAAAACAAAGACCATTAAAATAACTAAATGATGAAAATGAAGAAAAATTCAAAGCTTGTATTTCCTAAATTTTTAAACAAATATTTTAACATAGAAAACGAGTAAAAGAGTAATTATAGAAAAAATAAAAATATAAAAATGATCGCAGTCTACTGACAACTATCATTACAAGAAAACACTCATTTTGTGGCCAACTTATAAAAGCTCTCACAAATTACTGATTGAAAAAGTCCTCACAAATTCAAAAATTCAAATTTATTGTTATTTGTGGCGGAAAAAGCTTTTTGTGAGGGATTAGTCCGCCACAAAAACACGCATTTATTAAGGACAAAAGTCCCCACAAAAGGCGTAGTGTACCGTAGGTACTTATGGCTGCAAAGGCTGCCACAAAGTCCACTTTTCTCGCTGCAAAGGCCGCCATAAAAGCCCACGTTACCGTTGGCATTTGTGGCCGATTTTGGCCGCCATAAAGGCCCAAGTTTGTGGCTGTTTTGGCAGCCACAAAATGTCATTGTTCTCCTATGAATATAACTCTTCCTCTCATTTTTCATTTTTACCTTCTCTCTAAATTTTCTCTCCGCCTTCTTTTTACAAATATTTTTTCTCCAACATTTCTCTTTTATTTGTTAAATTTTGGTAAATTTTTATTTTTTAATGAATATTATTTAATTTTTATTTTGACAGTGGTGTTGTTGTGGTTATTGCGAATAGTTGTTACTTGTTTGTACGCTTCAAGTCGCACACTACTCGACATCAAGTATGTAATGCATTTTAAATATAGATTACTAATTATATAATTATTATTGTTGTATGATTTTAAAATACTTTTAGACTTAATAGTTTATTAATTTAGAATATAGATTAACATATTATTTTTTAAATTGAGTATAATATTATTTTTAAACTTTAATATTAGTAAGATTTGTTAAACAAATAACTAGTAAAATATTTGATTTGTAAAATTTATACTCAAATTAAAATGTAGTGACTTTTTAATGGTTGATGAAGTGTTATTTTTTTTATTATAGTTATCATTGGTATTATGATTTATTATGTTAGTAAAATATAGTTTTATTAAGAAATTATAATTTTTTTAGCAACAGAATAATACTTATGAAAAATAAGATTGATAATAATAATATAATCATAAAATATAAAATATCATAAATATAAAATATTTTTATATTATTTTTAAAATACATAAAAAGTTCATCATTCGAAATGTTGGTAGATTTGTCCAAAATAATTAGAAACTATGTTGCTTACATAATAAAAATATTATTAAAATAAATAATATTAATATTTGTTGTTAGTCATTAAAAGAGTTGTAGTTGAGTTCGTACAAAAAATTTATATACTTTTACGGCCTCTACTTTTGCTTATAAGGACTTATTTTATGAAAAAGTTCATTAAATATCATTTTAAAATTTTATTTTAATTTATAAATATCATTATATATATATATATATATTCTTTATTATAATTTATTATATTATTTGTAAATGCTCACTTAATTGATATATAAAATATGTCATAATTTATTATTTAGTAATTTGTAGATATTAATAACAATATATATAATGCTTTTCAAAAATAAAGTAATTTATATATAAAACATCGATCTTATTAATGATCATGTAAAATTCATTTAATTTTCACAATAAACATATATATGAATATAGACCATAGTTGGATGTATGATAGAAATTTTCCTAGAAGGAAGGGTCTTAAAAAACGTTTTGCTAATAAGATTGAAGAGTTTCTCAATTTTGCGAGAGTGCAAAAAATTGTTGAAGATGAAGGGGGTTGAGATGTTCATGTTGTTTATGTCAATGTAGACGGTTTAAGAGTGAAGATGAAATAAGAGTACATTTATATGAAGATGGATTTCAGCCTAACTATTGAATTTAGACTATCAGGAGGAAGAGTCTCCAGCAGTGCCTAGTACTAGGACATGTGTAAAGAATAACATAGGTCCTTCAAGTAGAACTAACATGTTAAGTGTAGATTATTATAACTATCAGCACTTTGAGGTGATGAATAATATGATTTCGGATGCTGTTGGAGTTAATTTGTCATTCAATGAAGATCAATATGACGATACTGATGGACTTCCAAATGAAGAAACTCATATATTTAGTTTATGGTCTTTTGAAATATACAAATAAATTGTTGTTTGAAAGATCTCCAAACTCAAAGTTATCAATGTGTATTAGACTTTTAGGTCTAAAGTCTCAGTTTCATGTTCCTGATTTAGCTTTAGATTTAATTACTAAAATGATGATCGATGCAACACCTATTAGAGATAGTTTGCCGCAAAGTTATTACAATGCTAAACGGTTAGGTCAAAGTTAGGATTGAGTGTCAAGAGGATTGATTGTTGTGTTAAAGGTTGCCTGTTGTATTATGACAACGAATTTGGTATAAATGATGCCAACAACCAAGATATCGACAAAGAAATAACTCTAGGGTAGGTAGGGAAAAATCAATTCCAAGGAAATCAATGTTTTATCTACCTATTGTATCAAGATTGTAGATAATGTTTGCATCAATGCAAACTGCAGGAAAGATGACGTGACATTATGAGAATAGAAGAAATTCAGGTGAGTTGCGACATTCATCTGATGGTCAGGCATGGAAACACTTTGATCAAATGCATCCCGATTTTGCGTCAGATCCACGCAATGTAAGACTTGGATTATCCTCAGATAGATTTACGCCTTATATACAAGCATCGTCTACTCCTTATTCTTGTTGACTTGTCATTGTTACTCTTTACAATCTTCCTCCTGATATGTGTATGTCTAAATCTTATATGTTCTTAGTTGTTGTGATACCAAGTCCTTCAAATCCTACAACTAGTATTGATATTCTTTTATAACCTTTGATAGACGATTTGAAGAGGTTGTGGAGTGGTGTCTTGACATATGATATTGCTCGGACACAATTTTATGATGAAAGTTGCTTTGATGTGGACAACTAATGATTTCCTCGCTTATGAGATGTTGTCAAGATGGGGGACCCATGGTAAATTGGCTTGTCCTATTTGTATGGAAGACACAATAGCATTTACTTTAAAATTCGGTGGAAAGGCGTTGTGGTTTGACTCGCACCGTAGGTTATTACCTGTTGATCATGCATTTAGAAGAAACAAAGCTGCATTTATCAAGGACTATGCAGAAAATCTAGGACCACCGCTTAAATTGACATGAGAGCAAGTTTGGAATAAATTAAAAGATATGCCAAAGGTACAAGTTGTTAATGGGGTGGCTTGTAAACAACAAGGTTACGGACAGTGACACAATTGGACAAAAAGATATATTTTTTGGGATCTACCGTATTGGAAAGATAATCTTTTAAGACATAATCTCGATGTCATGCATATCGAGAAATTTTCTTTGACAACATATTTAATATTGTGATGAATGTGAAAAAGAAAACAAAAGATAATGACAAAGCTAGAAAAGACTAGCTATATATTGCAGACGACCAGATTTGTTGTTGGTGGAGCACAACAACAAGACTCTAAAAACTTGTGCGAATTACATTTTATCTGGTGAAGAAGCCAAATCTGTTTATCGTTGGATCAAAGAGTTAAAGACGTTTGATGGTTATTGTTCTAATTTGGCAAGATGTGCTGATGTAGAAAATGGAAGGATGCATAGTATGAAAAGTCATGATTGTCATATATTTTTAGAGTGTTTACTTCCTATTGCCTTTAGTGCTTTACCGACACGTGTATTGAACCTACTTATTGAAGTGAGTCAATATTTTAAGAATTTGTGTTCTGTAATGCTTATCGATGAAGATCTCATCAAGATGGAAAATGAGATTCTGATGATTTTATCTAAGTTGGAGAAAGTATTCCCTCTTGGACTTTTTTGATTCCATTGAGCATCTCTCGGTGCATCTTGCAAATTAAGCTAGGCTTGATGGACCAGGTCAGTATAGATGGATGTATCCATTTGCGTATTTACCTCAAAGAGTCTAAATAAACAACTTTCTAGAAATTGGTACCCTTCTCCTTTGAGCAGAAACCCTAACCAATAGCATTCGTAGGTGTATGAGAAATTATGCTTTTGGATATATTAAATTCATTTTATGGGTTGAGAGTTTATGTGTTGTACATGAGAATAAGCAAAGAGAAATAAAGAAGAAAAAAATGGAAGGAGATGTGGTGTTTGCCAAGAGAGAAAAAAGAGGAAGTGAGATAGAAAGAGAGTGAAACGAAATAAAGTTGGTTTATTTTATTTATTATTATTATTATTATTATTAATTATTTTTTTATTATTTTTTGAAACCGGCATTTTCATTCAACTCTTCATCTTCCTCTACACAACCTGATCCAAATAATGACTATTTGATTTCTTATCATCAAAATGTTCCATGTTGGATAACTTACTTTGTACTCGAAGCATATCCAAGTCGAACGAGTTATGCCCCACTTCGTCTAACAATCTTATGGACGATGATCTTATCCACCTGGTTAATAAAATTGGATAATGATGTCTGAACTATAATCCAATCTCTTTCCTTCCCCATTCTTCTTATTTAGTATGTAAATATTTGAAACCTAACCTAGCTTGGGAAACGTGTGTCTAAGTTGTTGAACATTGGTATTTTTTGGAAAGTTTGTGAAGTAAAAGGTTGTCAAGTGTGTTGTCTTCTTTTGCCATCTTATCTATCTTCTTTGTCTCTTCTCTTCCGTCTTCCAGGCCTCACTAAAATCTATGCTAAATGTCGCTCCTTCTTTCGTTGGCACTCATTTTTTCTCGTATTTGTGGTTTTTTTATGCATATTGATTGATGTTAAAGAATTATTTTTAATGCCTTTTGTTTAATTGTTCTTATTGATTATACTTACTTTGTATATCAACTTTAAAATTAATTGTTGTTTATTATTATTTCTTTAAAGTTGATCGTTAACTGTTAGTTATAAATTTTTTCAAGCTTTAATATATTTATTTAAAAGAAATAAAAAAATAATACTTCTTAAAAGTTATTTTCCCGTATAATAAGATCAAGTTATATATATATATATATATATATATATATATA